>NC_089765.1:3715875-3718375 GCF_040412425.1 Macrobrachium rosenbergii
TATATATATATATATATATGTGTGTGTGTGTGTGTGTGTGTAAGCACATACACGATATGAGTGTAATGTAACAATATTTTATTTTCTATGAAGTAGCGATGGTAAAACTGCTTCTCGAACGAGAGCCCAGAAAATACGAGATTTTTTAGAATATTAATACGCAGAAATAAATGGAGCTAATATTGTTGGTGACAGCCTTTCGAGGGGACTGAAAACGTGGTATACTTTCCTTGCGGCTAATGTGGATAGATTAACTCTAGTGGAAAGGTACCTCTGTTATATCAAGAACACAAGCAGATTCGATCCTCACGCGTGGACGAGTATCGCATTTTTATTTACAATATATTTTCTAGATGTCATTGTCAGCAAAGTTATCATTTTACTTTTTGATTTTCAGATTTCCATTTACAGTGGTTGTCACAACGACACACCATTCCTTGATTTTTTATTTTCTTTTTATTTTTTTTCTCATCAATATTTACCCTATTTCGAAACCAAGAGAGAAAATTGGCTCTCCCATTTGTCTGTTTCATGTGATCATTTTCGCAATATGGAAATTGAAGTTCTGTATTAGAAAGGAAAATAAGAAAGTTCCTTTTTTGTACAAGATGCCATGAACGTCTCTGCAACTAGTAGCCTATGTCTGGAAAAGTAATATCTGTTCGTTTTATTTCACAAAACAAATTTTTTAGGTTGATTTGGCACTGATTAATCTGGCCTTCCTTCCTCTAGTCAAATAACATTAACTATGTTTGTCTAGTAAATATATATATATATATATATATTATATATATAATATATACTCGTATATATATATTATATACGGTATATATAGATAGACAGAAAGATACATACATACATACATACTGTAGATATATATATACATAAATGTATTCATATACATTCATGTACATACATATTGTATACATACAGAGAGAGAGGATTAACTTCAGTTAGGACACAACTATAAAATGAAAATAAATCTCTTTCTTATGCACACAACCGATCACAAATATTGCCAACATTCATACAGGTATCGAGATTGACTGTATCGTCCTTTAGAGAGGGGCAAATATCTTAATATCGTGATCAAAGTAACAATTTACATATTAGTACTTGAAAAAAGAAATTAATGTGTTAGCCTTGCATGGAGATTAAGTCAGTCATATTTATCTTTTCTTCTCATGCCACTTGATTCCGAAAACAGAGGCTGACTTATTTCTGGCTATACATCGTCTTCATGAAATCTATCTGGCAACTGAAAATTATAAAACTTGTAAATAATCAAAATGCTGGTAGCAATGAAAAACGAGTACAAATTGAGTTTTCTGTATGAGCCGTGGCATATGAATCTTTCAGCCACGGCCCGTTGGTGGCCTTTCCTATATCGTTGCCAGACGCAAGATTATGGCTAACTTTAACCTTAAATAAAATAAAAACTGCTGAGGCTAAAGCACTGCAATTTGGTATGTTTGATGATTGGAGGTGGATGATCAACATACCAATTTGCAGCCTCAGCCTCAGTAGTTTTCAAGATCGAGGCGGACAGAAAAAGTGCGGACGGACAGACAAAGCCGCACAATAGTTTTCTTTTACAGGAAACTAGCACACCAGCAATTAATATGGAACATCATCCCAGTGTACCATAAACATACTTCTTCTGTATTACAGATTACATGTATATATAATTCATAAATGCTACAGCGTTTTAAACAAAACTAATTCCCAAAGGTCAAAAGAAACTGAACAGCACTTTTTTTTTTTTTGCACAAAATAAAAATCTCAAGAGATATAATTGGCTCTCATCACTGACAAGATGTCCGTCGATTACTGAATGACTGTGACCTTGGCACTTGACCTTTAAACCAGCAGACGTCATTCCAGCCCACGTACACTTCATGAATGAAATTTCAAGTTCTTGAATGAAGGATACCTTAACACCATGAGGGATATACTTCCTACAGTGAGAGAAAGAGAGAGAGGGCGCCAGTTAAACAATGCTAACACTAATACGACAGCCCGTGCTTGTGATTATAACCACACCTGCAATTCACTGTGTGCATATATATATATATATATATATATATATATATATATGTATATATGTGCGTATATTCATATATATTACATATGGATACATACATATATATATGTATAATATATATACAGTATATACATATACATACGTATAATCATCTCCCAAGCCGAGAGACCCAAAGGACCTTTGTGAAATTCCGCCACTCATGTTATTCCTGTGGTTCCTCTTCCACAAATCTCCACTTACCCCCAGCCTCCCGCCCAACAGTTCTCAGTATCCATTTGGTTCTGGGTCCTCCAACTCTTCTCATGTCCGCAGAAATGCAGCTGACACTAACTATCAAGTACTTGTTCTTTATGGTTGTGTGATGAATGTCCAAGCAATCTCTATTTCTATTTAATCATTGTCTCTTTTATATTATTATAGGGAATAATTTCTAACCCTGTCCGGCCATTTGACTCC
>NC_089765.1:3723375-3803375 GCF_040412425.1 Macrobrachium rosenbergii
TTACCATAGAATTTCACTTCTGAATTATAATAAATTTTCAATTACCTACTGCCCCATATTCTTTCCGCATGACCAAACCATCTCTAAACACTCTAACTCATCCTTTCCCCAAGCCCAACCTTTTGACCACTCCTATGTAGCTGATCATTCCTTACAATTTCAGTTCTGCTTGGTCCATATGTGCTCTTCATAAAAATAATTATATTAATTATCTTTATTATAATGTTGGTATTAATTTCCCATAAAAATATATATTCAGTAAATAAAAGAATGTTTTCTTCAAGAAATAAAATTGAGAAATCGCGTCACTTCCACATTCAGTTGTTACTTTATGCGAATCATTTTGGGAGCGCCGCGGGAAATGTATATAATTTGCATAGCAGCCCGTCCAAAATCCTCTGTTTAAAATGAATAATCCTTAAATCCATCAGCGTTCAGCCTTGGCCATTATGAATGGAAGTTTCTCTCTCTCTCTCTCTCTCTCTCTCTCTCTCTCTCTCTCTCTCTCTCTCTCTCTCTCTCTAAAAGATCTAGTCTCTCTCTGAGAAATTTGGTTTCCGCCTCTCTCTCTCTCTCTCTCTCTCTCTCTCTCTCTAAGATTTAGTCTCTCTGGGAAATTTGGTTTCCGCCTCTCTCTCTCTCTCTCTAAAAGATTTAGTCTGAGAAATGTGGTTTTCGCCTCCTCTCTCTCTCTCTCTCTCTCTCTCTCTCTCTCTCTCTCTCTCTCTCCAAAATGAATTAAGGAAGCAATTTTCAATAGCTTTTCCTCCCACGATATAATTAACACTTGATTAATGATTCTGCCACTATTCAAGGGAGGGAGAAGAAGAATAGGGCAAAGAAAGGGAAAGGATAGGGGAGGGGGGATGGCAGGGATGGGAAGGGAAAGGATGAGGGTGAGGGGAGGGGATGGGAGGGCAGGGAATAGACTAGGGTATGAGGGGATGCGGGACACGATGGAGAAAACATTTCTTATTCATTACAGCAAAAGGATTTATGGAACATTTCGTGTCACTTTAAAAGCCCAATTGCATTAGCAAATAAAATGGTGACATTTGTTTTTATTTATGTTTTGTAATGGTAAAACATCCAGAGGGGGGGAGGGAGAGAATAAATCTTTCATAGAGAGAGAGAGAGAGAGAAGAGAGAGAGAGAGAGAGGAGAGAGAGAGAGAGAGAGAGAGGCGGAGACCAAATCTCTGATCTCAGAGAGAGAGAGAGATTATAGCAAAGCTACAAGATAAGTAATCGGAGTTCGGGAACACGGAAGCATGTTCGGGGTATATGACAGAAAATCTCTCCTCATCACTACTTTTTCTAAAACAAGTAAAAAACGCGCCGAAGCAATCCAGTTTTCTGTACATCGTATAATCAAGGCCACCGAATATAGATTATTTTTCGGTGGTCTCGGCATAATGTTGTAAGAGGCGCGGCCCATGGTGGCTTGGTCTATATCGTTGCCAGACGCACGATTATGGCTAGCTTTAACCTTGAATCAAATAAAAACTACTGAGGCTATAGGGCTGCAATTTGGTATGTTTGATGTTTGGACGGTGGATGATCAACATACCAATTTGCAGCCCTCTAGACTCAGTAGTTTTTAAGATCTGAGGGCGGACAAACAAGCAAAGCCGTCACAATAGTTTTCTTTTAGAGAAAACTAAAAAAGGAAGCATCAAGATTAAGCATGAAGAACTGAATGAAGAGTTGGAATTTGTAGAGACAAGGTTTTACAAGGGAAGAGAATGATTTCAACAATGTTCTCATCATCAAAAATAAATGAAAAAATTGCTACTTAAGCAAAACAAATACAACAGTAAAACTCCGTGTACCACTAACTCATAACTGCTACCTGTTTGAGACAGGTTTTTGTTGATGAAATATCCTCCTAAGAATTTTACTTGCGTGTTTGCTGCCAAAAGATGAGGAATGTTTTT
Source organism: Macrobrachium rosenbergii (assembly GCF_040412425.1). NCBI lineage: Eukaryota > Metazoa > Arthropoda > Malacostraca > Decapoda > Palaemonidae > Macrobrachium > Macrobrachium rosenbergii. Next base: position 3,725,312 of record NC_089765.1, read on the forward strand.
TAACGTATTTTGCCAAACCCTCGTGATTAAATAAAAAATGGGGAATATGTGTGTGGAAAAATGACCCAATATACATACAAGCCAATAAGCCAAATGAACATGAGCGCAGCAGTTGAAAAACACGGGATACTGATGAATTTCACATATTCTCTTTCCTATGTACAGTAAGCATACTATATTATTAACAGGGGAGCATCAACCGCGTTAGTAGCAACAACAGCATCACCTGCAGAATGACAACAAAAACAAAAGCAAACGCGGACCCACGCAGTCGTTAAACAAGCAATTATTTCATGAACAAGCAATTAAACAAACTAACTAACACGAAACGCCAGAGTCCCCTGAAAAGATGACCGCGCCATTACCGCAAACGATATTTGGAGCAATAACCTTTCATGGCCTGTCCATGAGCGCTTCACCACCAAGGATCATTTTTGAAATTGCTCCCCTCTAAAAAAAAGTGGAACCGCAGTGGAGGTGCTTATGACTGAGATTGGTCATTACAAGTACATTTGTTCATCGTTTTCTGTACTGAAAACTGCAAAGCTATATAAATCGAGTGAGTCCATTAGACGAAGGGAACTCTAAACGAATTCCGAGTATAAAATAAAGATTTCAGAACGGAGAAATTGTGAGAAGCTTCTTAACAGACAGATTTATATACAGACACACACAACCCGGACGCCCCACTCAGGGCACAGCCTCAAATCCTACCACGGAAGGAAAAGGCTTCTTTGTTTACCTCTCACGGGATCCTTATCATCTTTCTCTTAGTAATGTTTCGATTCCTCCATTTTATTCTTACAGTGTGCAAAGAAACGTTGCAAAGATTACAGCTAGAAATATACCATAATTTTAACATATAATAAAAAAAATTAAGCAGGCAAACAAACAAGCAATAAAGTCAAAAGGTATGACAAAATTAAAACATGCCCATTGTTAAATATGACTGTTCGATGTTTCATGCATCCGGATCGAAGTATATGTCAATTAAGGGACACAGGATACGCAGCAAGCACAATAAAAAACCAGGGAAATTATTTGATCACCTTTACACCATGGTTAATATTCAGATGTGTTTTTAATACTGAAAAAAAAAAAACCGAATATAAATATGCTGTGCTCATGGAAAATCATTAGCGCTAAGATTAACTCCAGATGGCAGCACTTCATTAGATTGCCATATAAACCTGCGAAAATGCCATTGAATTAGCTAAAGAAGTTTGATCTTTCTTCAAGACAGGATTTGGAACTCGTTTTCCGTCAATAACTCCTGTTTTCCGAGGGTATCAAGAACTTCCTTCGGAGCTGATCCCACTCTTTCTTTTATCCTGCTTACTTTTTCTTGTCCATTCAGGACTGGACTAGAGAGCCTGTCTGTCTCGTCAGCAGCCATCGCTGCCAAGACCTAGTCACCATCACAACGCAGTCAGCGAATTCTCTCTCTCTCTCTCTCTCTCTCTTTCATCCACACAGAAAATTGAAGCGACGCAGTATGCAATCTGATAAGTGCTAACGCACGAAGTAATGGAAAACTGGCATGAACCAATGCGTGATAAAACGACTCAGGATAAACCCTTCTTATACTTCTCCTGTGATTTAACAATGCTAATAGTACGCCACTAATGAACATTTAAAAAAAATATTAAATAAATAAATTAGTGACAAAATCAGTATACTTGCGGCCCTGAAATTTTAATGCAAGTGACTTCTAGCCAATTTTCCTACTCCCTGTCTGTCGCTTCCTGTCAAACGGCTACGAAAACAATTCGGTCTCCTACGTCGGAGTGTTAAAAGGAGCCATCATTTGACCCTCATTCTTCCATGAAGCCCTTGGCCAGCACCTTCCTCCTCCCCTCCCCCCTCACCCTTAGCCACATCATCACGAAGACTACCTGCTCAGTCCTATCACTCAGCCCTAAGCAGCTAGGCAATCTATCGACAGCCTTGCCCTGAGTGATATCAAGGTCCTCCAAACCATCAGGTAGCTATTATAAGGAAAGGGCGTGGCAGCGTGGGCGTGGAGAGATGCATGGAAATACATAAAGTTCCGATAAAAGGGCAGAAACACTTCAAGCTATAAAAATACATTGCTTGTGCTAAACACATTCTTGGGGGTCAATTCTTACTAAGATGAAACATGAGATATCATTTTCATCAGAATGACCACTTCCTGGTTAAGTTTGACATCGTAAACACATAACCCAGAGATATCCATTATTACGATGAGAAAAGCAGGCGATGAGTGAATTATCTGGACTTCGTGCAATAACCGACAAGCTATGAGAATGCACGCGAACAGGTGTAAAGTACCCTCGCAAAACTGAAACATTACTTCTATCGCATCAGATGAAGAAAATGCTACTCTTTAAAATAAATAAAGGATAACTGTAAAACGAACTCGACGAACTGAACGCTATCTAGTCGAAAATGCCGGCCGATTGGAGGTCAGATGTATTTCTCCAAATCTTCGAAGAGATCGAGGAAGTCTAAAGATGGTACACGAAACTTCCCTGTCAGTATGCTGATAATAGTTACTATAAAATAAATTTTTTCAACCTGGGAAAAAAGCCATATATTTAGCCGTATGAGGACTCGGTGTTTCAATTGAGAAGCCGTCAGTTGTACACAAAATAAAATATATTCTCAAGAAGATGGCTATTATGTTCGGTTGGTGGGGATTAATTCTTAAACTGTTGAAAATACAAGGAAAGCTGAGTGACAGTTCTCTGAAATGCATACTACAAGAAAGTATAACCATCAAATTTGAATTAGTTTTCAAAAAGGGGAATATCTATACGAAAAATGTGAATGATCTCTGCTTAAGTAACCACCTTGACCACGAAACTCCGTAATTCTCTTTGTCTTATTGAAAAAATCCATCAGGAGTCCGGAGAGTTACAGTAATTGAATATTGCGACACGTAAGACCTTTCTTTCTCTCTATGACTAGTATGTAAGATGATATCTTTGAAAATGCATTTGACAGCTACCTGACAGTATATCACAGTCCTTAGCCCGACCATGTGACCCTTTTTTACTATATCAATTTATTTTTTGTCCATAGTCAGATGTAACTGGCAACCCAAGGCTTTACCTAGCCGTGCCCTAAATAAAGCAGGTAAAAAAAAAAAAAAAAAAAAAAACAAGAAAGGAGGAAGATACGCGAGCAATTAATGTGCTAAAATCGTGGACAGTGAAATAACTTATTCTTGAGATCAATCCCTCATTTTCCTAACTTTAACATACATATCTATTTTCATTCAATCATTTCCTCTTTTCCATTGTATCTTTTCACTATTTACAGAATGAATTGAGGGGGACGATTTTTTTCGTTAACACAATATTTATTTGTTTTCTTGACATTCAGTAGACAGCCTTGATCCTTGCAAATCAATTTATGCCTGTATTTTTGTGCAATGTATAATTTTTATTATTCATAATGTTCATACATTCATACCCAATAAGTCAGAGGGATTTGAACGTCAGGTGCGAGGTTCCGTGGAATTGAATACGTAAATGTGAATATAAGAACACTCTGCAAAGAGCAGTAACATAAAAGAAACAATGAATGATAAATAAATGCATTTCCATTATAGAATAGAAAAAGACTGAGACACAGGCCACACTTTGAAAACACACGCTGTACTGTCTCTACCTGACTTATGCAACTAAATCTGGCACCTGAGATAAACCACCTGCCTCAAATAGCAGCACAAATATTCTGGTTAATTATTCAAAACTGAAAGGCTGAGCTCCTCAAACGACTAATGAAGAAATGAATACAGGTACTAACATTCACCATTCCCTAGCTTGTGCCAAAGCCTTAGCCATCTTTCGGGAGACGCAACGTTGCTCATGAGTCATCTCAATATACGTACCAAATAATTCGTAGAGAAAGTACCTAACTTCAAAAATAAAATAATGATCGAGACTAATTAGTATAAATCTTCAGATGAAGAATTTGGAAGCGCTAAGCTTGGCGATACATTTACGTAGATATATGCCCAATGCACTGACCCGAAAATCAAGGTCATATTTTAAAATATGATACCACATACGGGACAAAATTAAGAGAAGGAAATGGAAATAATTCCGCAAGTCTAGATAGAAAAAGACAGTCGCAAAACAACACTAACAATGTAGTTACGATTAAATAATTTTATTACCATTACTACTGGTGTTATCATAATTACTGACGCAGTTTTCATCAAATAACAAAAACAACTACAACTATCCTCACTTAAACTTACGTTTTTAATTTGGACATCAATCAAAAAAGCATATATACAGTATACAAACAGCAATTTCAAAGTAAACAATTTATTCTCTCCGCACAATGGCTATTTCAACAAACACAAAACTCTCAACATTTTAACTGAAGTAGTTTCATTGTAAACGAGTCGTGAGTTGCGCAGATGAATAAGCAAGATGCACACGCGAAGAACATAATAAAAAAGGGGAGGAAAAAACTTGCAATAATTCATCAAGCAAGAAGACAGAAGAGAGAATGCAGCCATGAATTAATCTCATAAATCACAGGTTTTTCACCACCCAAGTATTTTTTTTTTTTTCCTTAAATGGTAATAATATAATTTCGTGCAGGTGCGTTTGAGAATTGAGGGACATTACTCGCCAAGGAAAATATGTACCTAATTGCTCATTGTACCTTGGTTTTAATTTCCACTCAAAAAATGATTGAATAACTGCAACCATCCCCGATCATGAACTTCCATGAGTATAGCAGTTGACCAAAACAATTCCAAACTGTAACGTTGCCTAATTCCAACTAGGATTCGAATCATTGCCTAGAAGGAAAGCTAAACAAGAAGCAGCTGGCAAAATGTTTTAGTTTCATAAAAAGAATCGGCGCAACTAGTACGGAATGCGAAATTCAGGAAAGAGACCACATATACTTGCAAAGTTTTCTTAGAGCATTGTTATTCCTAAAAGCACCAACGTCGGTCCTAATTCAAGACTGGTAACTTGATCTTCTATAAGCAGAATAATAAATAAATAAACTGAATAACACTAACAATATGAAGATGGTTAATTAAACATTTCTTCGACACAAACTGAGAAACAAAAGACATTAAGTAAAACAAACAAAAGCACCTTGCACAGAAAGCATTCGGGGTATCAGAATCAGGAAAGCGATATCAGGCAAGCACGTAATTATGTCATGTCTTCTGACTGACTACAGCTAAGCCGGAACAGAAGGAACTTGATCCATCGTTTCAAGTTACATTAAGGCTTTAATTGCCTTTGTAGAATTCATATGCTAGTCGGTGCGTACAAACATTCCATATTAGCAGTCAACTTTCAGTTTTTATAAGAATTCATTAACAGCCCGTGGAAGGTTTCAACGTTCACTTAATTGTCTGGCGCCATGTGATCATTTCTTTACTTACTGCTCTGTAAATGCCTGTCTACTTAGAGCAGGCACACCTTTTATTTTCGAACAATTCTACCCTGTTTACACGATCTTTTCCAATAACTAAGAGAGCGTATTCACCTTACACTGATACTAAAATCGCATCGTCTCTGGGAAGTAAATCAGAACTAAGGTTAAGGGTACTTCAAGCTACACATTAATATCCATTACAGCTCCAAGGTTAGTGAAACATCCATCCCCATCGCAATTTTGCAATACCAGCTATGCATGCATTTGCATCACTATTAAATTTGCAATGTCCAAGTGCACTGGTATATTTGACTTGAGCACTATTTTGCTTTTTTTCCTTATTTTCATTTACAAGGTACTTAGTTTGCCATAGTTACAAAGGTGACTATTACTGAGTTTAAGAATGATTTATGACTCGTATTATTAAAAGACCAACAGTGTGCAGTTAATTTAGCTCCATTGGTGCGCAATCATCATGAGCAAAAAGATTAATGATGCTGACTCTATTTTATCTACACATTCACACGCGCACATACACACACACACACACACACACACACACACATATATATATATATATATATATATATATATACATATATATATATACATATATACTGTATATATATATATATATATATATATATATATATATATACTCTTGTATATATATATATTAAATTTGATGCAATGTTAAATTTGACTGCTGTCACAGTGCTACCTGGATACTGTAGCCCTAGGAAGGGCCAATTGCTTGGGATTCTAAAGCACCATCCAAGGCAGAAGAGTGCCTATCTCTTGAAGCCATGGCAACTGTGGGTGTAGGCTGCTGCTGCATTGGTAGTAAGCAGTATGAGCTTCCAGAAAGGTTATGAAACCACTGGGGGAAGAAATTCCCACAAATGGCAGTTGAGCCTCTCCATAAGAGGACAATGGAAATTCACTCTCACTCCTGTAGACTGCTTATCAGTGCTCTGGCTCTGGGACAGACATGACCTGCAGAGGCCTGATAACTGAAAGGGTTAAATGCTGAGAAATGAAGACACCAAGAATTGACGGTGTTACAAATGAGATGCTGCAGTACAAAGATGAAAGTGTGACTGAGTGGCTGACTAAAGCTTGCATGGTTTATCTGGGTGACAGGAAAGGTTCCAGATGAACTACAGTACGCTTCCTTAATCTTTCCCTTTGGGAGACATGAAGGTGGAAAAGACACAATCATACTGCAGATGTATAAGCATTAATATACAGTGCTTACTAACCAATGGTAAAACAAGTAAGGCCAGAAGAGCAAATCTAATAGCTGAGGGAGAATTGCAGTAAACAACATACCTTACTGGAGATCTATCGTTCGTCAGTAAGCTGTTCAGTAATGTTAACCTACCTACACACATTACCTACCTACTCAAAAGGTGTTTCTAGCATTATAATCACCTACTGATATAAACAAAGTAGATACTGGGTCAGCTAGGTGTTGAAGGTCAGTGATATCTAGTTGCAAGTTATCTCGATATATATCTACGGGCAGATCTAATCTAGCTTCCACATATAAAGAATATAAGGTAACCTTTTTATCAATATGGACTTGAATAGCCCAAGTACGAAATACTGCATCAAGACAGATGTGATTGACATAGAAATCATACAACCTGCGCCTACCTGGGTTCTTTCTCCCGATTGTGGGGGAAATCCATGAAAGTTATAATTCAGACCAGGCTTCTATAATTCATCTTCGGTTTTAGTTTCTAGAAAGCAAATTATCTTAAAATTTAAATCCCTTTATGATGTCTGTAACTGTTAATTACTAATAGCAATACCATGGCAGTTCCACTTTATAACCAATATAAATCTATTTAGCTGCACTGCAGATAACCTAGATATAGATGACTTTCCGGCAATACTTCTGTAATAGGGGGGATGATGTGCTTCAACAATTGGATTTTTTCATATTCACGGTACTTATGAGGCACCAGCACAATGTGCATTAAGCCCTGTCCACACTAGCGGGCACTGACCGATGGGCAAACACTGTTCCCATAACCCGTTCTACTGTAGTGACCGACCGAGTATGGAGCCAGAACCATGCAATTGTCTGGTAACAATGCTTCAGAAGCAAGAGAAAATATAAACAGCTGGAAGTGCCTGGCGAGCATGCCCGCTGGTGTGGACAGGCCATTAGATTAGCACGTTAGGACCTTCATACCAATTATTGAGGGGAATACGCTTTTTTGGGGTTTGTGAAGGGGAGGATTTGGCGATGCTCATTCTCTTTGAAGCCTTCCCTGTTCATGCTCCATTGCTGCAGGCAGGGATTCTACCTGCAATACCACTTGGAATATGGGTGATGGGGGATAAAAAGACAAAGCTTCTACCCCAGGTGGTGATGCATCTAACCTAGGAGACATAGTATCTACCTTATATGATGGTGCTCTTGCCATAGCTCACTAAGCATCTGAGCCAAATGGGTGGGCCACAACCACAAGTATTGGGGTACCTGCCACAAGGGAAGTGCTACTAACTCAGAGTTTGAAAGAGTTTGTGTCAAGAGAGAGAATGCAGCTGAAAACAAATGGGAGGTTTATGAAGACAAATGGGCCCAAGGAAAATGATGGATTGAATATTAAAATTTATGGTGAGGCTGGAAGCAGTAAATTCTTATATCATTCCTCAATAAAGATTTCGGATGATGGCAGGAGTAAAGAAGAGGCAAGTCAGAGTAGGCAGAGCAAGAAAGGTAACAAAGTGTGTGGAAAAGGTTGAGAGGAAAGTAGGGTGCTATGGAAGTCAAGTATGGAAGTGAAGTGTGGATGTTCACCGCAAATAAAAGAAAGGTTAAAAGCGTAAAGATGAGTTGTTCATGCAGTATTTAGGTAATATAAAATCTAAAGGGAGACCAAAGGAGTGATAACAGGTTACCGTGGTAGAGATGAAAGGATGGATCAGTGTTTTCAATTTATGGAAAGAATGGAAGAAGGCAGGTTGGCAAAATAGCAAAAAAATTACAAAGTGTAGGACAGAGTAAGGAGAGGGTGACCTAGAAAGAGATGAATAGATGGATCCCAAAAATGAACTGGAAAGGAGGGGCCTCAATGCCCAAGCAGTATGAGAGTACATGCAACATTAGAGATGAATGGTTGCAGAGGTGTGTGTGGGGTTTATATCAGCATTCACTCAGATGTACGAAGCTGTTGGTTTTGTAGAAGCTTTCTGAACAGGAGGTTCATCCACAATTCAGCAGCTGAAGTGGAAATATGGCCACGCTCTTTGTCTTCCCTTTTCTTGGGAACCATCCCTTTGCTAAAAGGAAGTACATATATATATATATATATATATATATATATATATATATATATATATATAAATGATTCTATGGCTACAAGACGATGAGGTAGTTAATCCTGAAAGCTTCTATCTTTTCCTGAATAAATATTCCGCTAGATATCATTCAGTTTAAATGAGGTCCTATCATTATATATATATATATATATGTGTGTGTGTGTGTGTGTGTGTGTGTGTGTGTGTGTGTATGTGTGTGTGTGTGTAATTCTAATAGCTGCCCTCTTAACTTCCGAATTCTTCGAGAAGTTAAGAGGCATTGTGGCTATTAGAATCACGTATGTGTCTGGTAAAAGTGACCAGTAGATTCTACATATATATATATATATATATATATATATATATAAGCTGAACTGATATATGTCTGCATAATCACAGCGGCAGTAGACCAATATCCTTCTTTACCGATGGAGAAAATATAGCAGCACGTGCTCGTCAAGACGACGTCACGCAACACAAACAAAGTCGACTTTAATTTGGCCGCCCATATTGGCTAATTGGTAGAAAGTTTGGCAGCAAGCTGCTAAGAGACGCCAGACAACGTGCTCGTCAGATACCGCCTTAAAGAGCTCTTGTTAAAGGACACACCTGCCCCAAAGTTTCACGGTGGCACTTTAACCCGCGGCACACTTGCGAACAGTGATTAAATCCTGAAGGTTTTGGATCCCGATTAACTGACGGAGAGACAAAAAGATAACAAAACTACCATTCCACATAACAAATGTCATATTTATATATATATATATATATATATATATATATATATATATATATATATATATATATATACAGTATATATATATATATATATATATATATATATTATTTATTAATATTTACTTTAATATTTTAGCTGTATTAATGCATATTCTAAGAGATTTCCTGAGAATGTTTCTACACTTTATTATACATCTGTGGGGCAAATCTATGCTATGTAATTTTTTGTGTGATATTTCATAAATAATATTCTTACTCTCTTAAGGACTATTTTTTATAACCATGTAGTCTTTATATTGAATATAAAGGCTACATAAACATTTAACATTCTCAGCATTAAAGTGACGGACTTAAAGCCGGCGAAAGAAAGCAAACGAAAGTATTCTTAGCCGAAAATACCTTCACTTCTACATTGTGGCAGCAATGGAAAATATGTTCTGGATAGCCCGTTTCCCTACCTACACTTACTAAGTTCCGAATTCCAAGGGAACACTTGAAGAGAATCCAGAGGTATTCTTAAGAATATGATGTCCAAAAATGTTTACTTAAGTCACATTATTTGTTGCTTTTGTACAATGTGTACTTAAGTTAAAAAAAAAAAAATTTTTTTCTAAATAAGCTACATTTACAAAGAAAAGCCTCATGTCTAATAACAGTGTCTGAAAAAAGCAACCAAACATCTTTAACATGATAGACGGGACGTGCTCATTGCTTTTTCTGAGTGGTCGTTTAAATCTACGAGGCTAGGTACAAGCTAATAATCAAAACGTCATCTACAGACAGAGACCTTGATACGGGTATCTCAAACATCTCAGGATTAAAGGTGATACAAGGCTACCTACTGCCTTACCAAATGTATGTTTATAAGATTTTCAATCTAAAATTTACTTAAAATCACAAATACACAATTCAGTTTAAAATCTCATATATGCAATTCAATGTCCAAAATATTTCTAAACTTTTTCGGTTGTATGTTGTCTGCTATAGAACACCTAGCGTTCGTGGTTAATATATGCTGCTTATATCATACACACTATATATATATATATATATATATATATATATATATATATATATATATATATATATATGCACGAGCCCTACTAGAGCATGCCAAGTGCTGGAACCCGGTGTGCTGTCTCCTCATCTCCCAATCCCTCTAGCCACTTACTTGGGGCGGGACGAACAGGTTTGCAGGAGGGTGGTGGATGTCTCCCCTACCCCTCCCCATTCCCTACCTGCCCCGCCACCACCTGGGGTGACAAACCAGATTGCAGGGGGTAGGTAGTGGCTGTGTCATGTGTCCCCTACTGTCACCCGGGAAGGACAAACAAGATCCACTCTGATTTCATTATATATATATATATATATATATATATATATAGAGATATATATAGAGAGAGAGAGAGAGAGAGAGAGAGAGAGAGAGAGAGAGAGAGGCCAAGGGCAGATAGAAGGCACACTGACAATCTACAGTTTTTATTGTGGCGAACGGCGTTTCGCAATAATCCATTGCATTTCAAGGCTGCAATGACACAATTTTGTTTAAAAAGGGACGTCACTATAAAAATTATAAAGTATAATTTTATATAGTGACGTCCTTTTATTAAACAAAATTGTGTCATTGGCTGCTGCCTGGAATGAAAATCAGCAAGCTGATTATTCAGTGAAACCCTCCATCTGCTACAATAAAACTGTCCATTGGGCAGTGTGCCTTCATCATCCTTGGTATATATATATTATATATATATATCATCGTATATATATATATATATATATATATATATATAGTGTGTATGTGTGAATTCTTAAAATAGTCACACAACTTCACTTCGCTGTGTATATATCTCATATTAGTCATATTATACTTCAATAACTTGGGGTGGTTTAGATTCCAGATTCTTTACTTTACTAAGCACAAGCTTTCGAAGACGTAAGGTCTTGTTCTTCAGGTACCTAAATAACAAGACTGTATGTCTTCGAAAGCTTATACTTCGTAAATCAAAGGATCTGTAATCTAAAACACCCCGCCTTATTAACGCCTAATACGAGTAACATATGTATGTATGTATGTATGTATGTATGTATGTATATGTATATATCTATATATATGCGTGTGTGCATGTTTGTGGGTGTGTGTCACTGATAGTATACATGAAATTTTTAGTTTTAAATGTAAAGACAGAAATATACCCATATATATATATATATATATATATATATATATATATACTATATATATATATATATATATATATATATATATATATACTGTACACACACACATATATATATATTTTAGAGAGAGAGAGAGAGAGAGAGTGAGAGTAGTCCCGTCATGCCAGCTACATTTTCCTTTTCCCTTATCTGATGACCCCTTTGGTATAGCTGCGCCGTAATCGACAATAATTATGCAAATGGCAGACGAAGCGTGGATAAAATTACAAATGGAAAGACGCTAGCAATAATTTTATCAAAGGAAGTATTAAGGGGCGATGGAAATGATCGCTGTGCCCTTGTTTCGGGAGTAATTACAGAACAGTCTGCGTCATATTCAATACAAGTTTTACATGTGAAACGAAAAGCTGGAGGAACGTTCGCAGCTCACCCAGCCACTCAGAGGAATTACTGCTTTGATGAACTGTCAGCTCCCATGAAAGCGGCAAGGACAAGGCAGCTGTGTAGACAACGCTTTGTTTCAGAAATTCTTCATATATATATATATATATATATATATATATATATATATATATATGCATATATATATATATGTTATTTTTCCATATTTATTTCAACTGAAAACGTAAGGAAATATGAAATTATTTTCACAATTTCCCATCCAGAACTTGCTTAGTAACTTATTTCTTTGATCAGGCTGGTTCCAGGGCACAGATGTTGTTTCATTTTGAAACCAAACAGTTGTACTTCACCTATTAAAAAAATTGCACATTACCAAAAACTAAAGGCTTTAATGATAGAATTGAAATGAAAAGAATTTCATTACTTAACTGTCGAAAGTCGCCAGAAATAACGTTACTTCGCACCACACAAATCTGCAACAAAATTCTCTTCTCGGTGACATGCAGTTTACGCCTATTCGTAAAGCCATTGTGAAATGAAACATATTGCCATTATTTTTGACGGCATGGGTAAACAAGTTTTTCAGTAATTATATAACATGATTTTGACCTTTACTTACTAACAGAAACGTGGAGGGCGAATGAGGAATGGCGAATTACTCTCAGTATAAGTATAAGAGGTTTTAATATGAATGCTGTACCTGGAAAGTACTTTTTCCTGAGTTTACATTATATTGTTCACATGTGTGAGAAATTACGATAAAATATATATATATATATATATAATGTATGTATGTATATGTCATATATATATATATATATATATATATATATATATATATATATATATATATATATATATATATATATATATATATATATATATATATATATATATATAATATGTATACACACACATATATATATATCTATATCTCTCTTTTTATCGTAATTTCTCACACATGTGAACATTATAATGTAAACTCAGGAAAAAGTAATTTCCAGGTACAGCATTCATATAAAACCTCTTATACTTATATTGAGAGTGAATAATATTGAGAGTAATTCGCCATTCCTCATTCGTCCTCCACGTTTCTGTTATTAAGTAGAGGTCAAAATCATGTTATATATGCTTATCATTGCTTCTTCTCATGAAATCCAGATTTAATATGAAATACTTGGTCTTATAATGAATAAAGTCAACACTATGTTTGATACTATGGTCCTCTAAATAAAAACCTGAGAGAGAGAGAGAGAGAGAGAGAGAGAGAGAGAGGTTTTTATTTAGAGGACGAGGGTATCAAACATACAGTGTTGACTTTATTCATTATAAGACCAAGTATCTCATATTAAACTTGGATTTCATGAGAAGAAGCAATGATAAGCAAAACATCAACTTCCTGACAGTGAATATTCCCGGTACATACCTCCAAGATATGCCTTTTTTCCATATTTGCAATCTTTTACTCCACTATCCAAATTTACTTGCAATATGAAGGAAGATAAAACCTTGTTGCTTCCCACGCCGTGATAAAATAGCATTACAAGCACGATAACGCCCATTCCATTCCAAATTAGTTGTCTGGTTCCTTAAAAGCTGGGCGATATCAATTTTGCCGCCTTCAAAAAAGATATTTCAGAATTTATAACATTATTTTATGACCATCCGTCCATATCAGCCGAAAAAAAAAACTGGCCAAATCTTTCGGTGGCTTCTTCATGATATGTGTTAGTATTAAACAAAAAAATTATTTTAAGTTGTAAGTGAAATGAATTTGGGAGCAGCAGATTTTGGTATACTTAGAATTACCCAGGTAATAAATTAATCATTTAGGAAATCCAAAACCTACACAAGAAACGAATGTATTTTAAGTTGCATATTAAAATAAATAGGATACAAAAACATTTTCCTCGCGGTATAAAAAAAAACTTTTTAAACTTTCGAAAAAGCTTTCAATTAATGCATGGAAGAGGTTGCCTCAAAAACATGTTAAAATGAAAAGGAAGCCAACACATCGACGATGTTGATAATAACAAACAGAATTAGAACAAATTTAATTTCGAATTACTTCTATTGCTCTTCTAAAATCCTCAACAAAGTAGGCCTAAACCAGGAAACGGTTAAGTAGACTATCGAAAGATGATTATTGTCATAACCGGCCGTGCCTAATTTTGAAATTTCCACGTAGAAGCAAAAATGAGAAATTGCGTGTCCTGCTTATCTTCGGGAATTTCAATAACGGAGGACATCAGACACGGGTCCTCATCAAAATGCCTTCCCGCCGCGTTCCATGAATTTCTAAATCCAGGTTAGGATACATAAAGGAATGACAGATCTCTTATGGAGAAGAAGTCCAAAATATCTGACGAGACAATGACGTCCGCCTCACCCTCTCTCTCCCAAACTCCCCCCTCATGCTCTCCTTCAATATTCTTAGTAGAAGTCTTTCTTACTTAAAAAAAAAGTTTCCTCACTTTATATCTTTTAATATACTCTGTATGTCTTATACGAAAGAATTACACTGAGGAAAGGTAACTCAATTCTTTTGACTTAGTTCACAATTAAATGAAGCGTCCGAAACAATATGTTACAGGCTATTAATTAAAAAAAAAAAAAACAGCAACCAAAAATTATCACAGCACAGTTCAAATCTGAATGACACGACATACCCAAAGTATTACTATTTCAGAGTAAGAAAGACTGGTCTATGCCACTTCAAACATCCAAAGAAAGAGGTTTAAAAGTATGCCGAAGCAGCGATGAGGATGAAATTTGATTTACCGAGGTACAAAATCATCTGCTCTGGGAACTACAGACTTGTTACCACGCAAATATCAATCACTAATACTTGCACATAAATATGCCGTCTTTCCTTTTAATCAGCGAGTACAAATTAATGTGAAGAGTTGATATAAAAAGTTAAAACAAAAATTAATACAAAAGTTCAAACAAAACATAAAATTCTTTATTCCAATTTGAAGTTATCAGGTTAAAATATGTATATATATATATATATATATATATATATATATATATATATATATATATATATATATATATATATATATATATATATATATACACACAAAGAAAGAGAGAGAGAGAGAGAGAGAGAGAGAGAGAGGCGCCAAACTGTAACAGAATGAGAAGCTTTTCTATCAAGAACAAGAAACATATCGGCCAATTACTACAATTGTAAGCCAATCAGGGAACCAATTAGGAAAATATGCAATCAATTAATTCTCTCTGACTCCTAAATAGCTACTAAATGCTTACATCAATTCGATTCGCAGTCTCCGGAACCGTGCTCACTTCCATATTAATAGAAGGAAAAGGACGTTACTGTCACTACTGATGATTTGGTCTGCATGTTGAGTCTCTCTCTCTCTCTCTCTCTCTCTCTCTCTCTCTCTCTCAGGAGTATAGAATGGGAAACTGGTCCAAGTTTTGAAATACATATTTTTTTCTTTCCGTCTTCGTGATTATCGGATAAGATATACGAATCCTCCTGCATACATGATGTACAAATTTTCATTAATAACAAGCTTGTATTCATTACAAATTACAGTGTCCAAAAGTATTTCTGGTTTTGCCTTCCTAAAAGATAAACTATTGAAATCACGCGCGGACACCGATTACTCGTTGTCATACGCAATAAATGACCTCGCACCTGTGATATATAGACTTAATGACGCCACGAAAATGGGCCTTTAAAAACTGCGCTATAAATTGGAATGGACGGCTCAAACACAGATTTAGTGCAACACTTATATAAAACGATTTGTGCCCGATTACAGTTACAGCAGCTCGAATGGGTCATAATTGGATATGCGATAATAGCAGTGCTATTTCCACAGCAAATATTGCATCTTTGCATGCTCTGTTTCATGGTTAAATGACGAATTTTGTACTGTTAGTCATTTTGGACGAATAATTTTCTCGGACAGTCTGGATAAAAAGACTCCTTTTACTCAGAAAAGGACAGGATTGCTGAAGTAAGCAGGACTTACTTTACCTCACAAATAAAAAATATCGGGAAATCTGGCGACAATTATTACAAATGAGGTTTTCAAATGTCACAATTAAACAGAAATAGGTAATATAATGCCTGTGCTGCAGCGTGTAAATCTTTTCCATAATTTGTCCTTTGTAAATCGTAGGCTAGTCAGTTGCACACGCCAGACAGAAGCCTCAAAGAAGTTACAATTATTCTCCGGCTAAGAGGTCTAATATTCCAGGGTATTCTAGATATCTCTACTTCCTTACCAAGGATCACTGCCATAGGGTCATTAATACACAAATGAATGTCCGGAATACTGCAGGGCTGAGGGAACCAAAAGTCAAGTTAAAATAAAAACGGTGTAATTATGGTGAGTGTGGCTTTATACAATGTATATAGCTAGTGAGGGAGTGATCACTCTCTACCCTGGGAGCAGGGCGGGTGTTTGCTTCTCAGGCAGATAAACTCCTTGAGAGTGAAATGGCTGGGAAGCACGCCGGCATGCGGTTGGCCTCAGCATAGCTGAACCTTTCGGGTGTGGGCATGCAAGCAAGTTATCTGCCCACTGCGACTGCAACACTTTGGCAAATTATTCATGTAATTAGCCAAAGAGACATTGATCGACTGAGAGAAGAGGAATGGCCCCAGGTCCCGTGCAGCCCTTAAATGGGTAGGGGGTGCTAAGAATCTCACGGTCTCTTAATTCTTTTATTTATGCTAAAAATACTATCAAAATTGGTAACTGGAATGTGAGAATGCTAAATCAGGATAACAAAACTGAAGAGTTAGTGGCAGTTTTTCAAAACTATGAATTAGACATTTGTGCTGTAACAGAGACAAGATTAACGGGAATCGATAAATTGGATTTGGAGAATAATTTGTTTGCTGACGTCTGGCCGATGGGATGAAATGCATTATCAGGGAGTAGGGTTACTGTTGGGATGCAAGGCAAAGAAGGCTCTATGAGAATGGGATCCTATGGACAAGCCATTGTTGTACGCACGGCTAAAGTCAAATCATGGTAACATCTGTCCGTTTGTGTGTTATGCACCCACTAATGATGCTCCTGATGAAAGAAAAGACGCATTTTATGGAAAGCTGGAGGAAGGAATAGGAAGAGTTGCTAGACATGATGTTTCGATTTGTATTGGAGACTTCAATGCAATAATGGGCTGCTCGAATGAGGGATTTGAGGCTTATATGGGTAAGATGGGTGTCGGTGGTAGGATAAGAGAAAATGTAGTAAGGTTTGGGAGTTTCTGTCTAGCAAATGACTTAGTCATTGGGGGCACACTTTTTCAGCATCACAATGTACACAGGAGGACAGGGGTGACACCGTGTGGAAAACATAAAAATCAGAGTGATCATATTGCGGTTAGTAAAAGGCATGGAAGCTCTTTGCTAGATGTTCGTGTTAATCGGGGAGCAGATATTGGTAGTGATCATCATCTCAGCGTTGCAAAAGTAAGACTTAAGCTAAAAAGTCAGAAGGGGAAACCTGTTGTTGATAGGTACAATATTGATATGCTTAGAAGGGAAGGAGAGGAAAAGGAGGAATTTAGAATAAACTGCAGAAATAGGTTTTTGGTGTTGGAAACACTGGAGGAGGGATGGGTGTAGATGAGATGTCGGGGGATGTGAATAAAGTTTTGCATGAGGCTGCTGGTTGTACCATCAGAAGGAGACTCAGACTGAGGAAAAAGATGTGGATGTCTGAGGAAACATGGGATATGATCAAAAAGAGAGGTGAGGCAAAATTGACAAGTGAGATGCATTTCGTTAGTTATGAAGATTCTGAATTAGCAAGAACCAAGTACTTGAGTTTTGGTTCAGAAGTTAAAAGACAAACTAAGTGAGATAAAAGAGGATCTGTTAATGATAAGGTTGCGGAAACTGAAAAATTAATTCATAAAAACGATGGTCAGAGTCAAAGGATAGCATACAAAACAATTGGAGAGCTGTGTGGCAGTGCTGGTAAGCGTAAGGATATACCAGTCAGGGATATGGACGGTAACTTGCTGTATTGGTCGCAGATTACGTTATGAGAAGGGTTAAAAGAGAAACGTATGCAGGTATACTCTGGGGAGAAAATGGGAAACTTCTTGACTTGGATTACGTTGATGATATGGTTTTGATCTGCGAGGGACCAGAAAAGATGCAGAGTGTGCTGGATTATCTAATGAGTGAAGGTCGAAATGTTGGTTTGGTTATTAATAGTGGAAAAACTGAAATCATGAATATGAATATTGAAAATGCACAGGACTGTCTAACTGAACGCTTGGTTGTACAGCAAGTGGATAAGTTTAAATATTTAGGTACTTATTTAGAAAAGGGTGATTCTCTGAGCACAGAATTTATGGAGAGATTAAAATAGGCTCATCAGGCAATGAGAATGCTTAAAAATATTTGGAATAGTAGCAATTTTTCTGTGCTTACAAAGATCAAAATTTATAAGGTAATGGTTAGGAGTATTTTGGTTTATGGGCCTGAGTCATAGTACGGTACAGTGACTTAGGATAATAAATTCTTAGCATTTGAAAATAAGGCGCTCAGAAGAATATTAGGAATTAACTGGAGGGATAAGACATCAAATAGCAGAATCAGAGTAGTCACGGGGGTGCAGCCGGTCGATGAGTATGTTAGGTTCTCATGCTGGGAGTGGCTACGGCATGTGTACAGACGACAGGGAATAGTACAAGATACAACGGGGTGGGTTGCCCCTGGTAGAAGAGGTAGAGGTAAGCCAAAGGAGACGTGGTTAAGGACAATGAGGCGGGAAGCAGGAGGCGAGTGTTGGGGAGATCATGAGGAGTTAGCCCAGGACAGAATGTGGTGGAGTGAGTTCATCGAAGCCTTATACATCTCCGTGGGTGCCACAGGAAATGACTGAGTGATTGATTGGTTGTAATTAAGACCACTTAACCGGCAGGTAATATGAAAACTTGTAAGTAAAAAGGAGAAATTACGTACACGTAAACATTCTTATGTTGCAATACAAAAAATAATGGAAACGTGTGACTTTCAATAGCCTTCTAAACTAAAATCATTTGAAACGAGCAAAGGCTACGCACACCATCAAACCCCAGCAATCTTCACTAGGAGTGCGAAGAATTACGACGTGGCGTCAATATCGTCTTCAACTGATAAGGAAAGTAATTTGGAAAGACATAATTGATATGATAAAACATTAGTCGTTTACAGAAGGAACCAAATGACCAATAGGTCATTCCAAATGTTCATGCGCAAAAAAGCAGCAAGTTCAAAAGGGAAAATCGTCCTGTCTGGTTTGTGTGATTGTAACACAATGATTCAGAACGACTCTTGCCTTGAGTAGGAGGAAATTTCACTCTATGATGATCTAGTTATCTAACTTTGTGTTGTATATGTGTAGATAACCGGATAGATAGATATGTAATCTTTGGCATGCATTTTAGACACGAAGGCACGATATGCTAGTTTTGTCTGATATCTATGAACTCTTGGATATTTCAGTTTCTTCCTTCAGGTTGCCATTTCTCTCAATGTGGTGGCACTTCTTTATTTCCACTTCGTTCATCCAATACCACAACGATCCCGTGGCATGTAAACATAAGGAGCGCCCGCAGGACAGGTGAAAGGAGAGATCGTAGACGCTGGATTTTCGTCTTTATTTCATGACCTGATCACAGTAACAGAAAGGAGAAAAAGTACAATACTATTACTTTACATTCGTCTGACTGATTGATTGATTGAAAATAGAATTTAGGCCAAAGGCCAAGCACTGGGACCTATGAGGTCATTCAGCGCTGAAACGGAAATTGACAGTACAGTAAAAGGTTTGAAAGGTGTAACAGGAGGAAAACCTCGCAGTCGTACTATGAATCAATTGTTAGGAGAGGGTGGAAAGTAAGATGGAGGAAAGAGAATATGAAAGGAGGTACAGTAAACGAAATGAAGGGGGTTGCAGCTAGGGGCCGAAGGCACGCTGCAAAGAACCTTTAAGTAACGCCTACAGGGCACAGCATGAGGTGCACTGACGGACATTCGTCTGATAAAAAATACTTAAGCGTAAAGATCAACTATCCAGTCGCTAGAATGCATGAACAGGTAAGATGGGAGGCCGTTTTATAGAAGGTGCTGCCTCGGCACGTATATGATATGGTGTATCATTAGGTCTTAGCCATTCCAACATTTTTCTGCACAAGGGATCGCTTACTTTTAGTCTACCTTTAATCCTAAGTTTACATATTTATTACATAAACGCCTTTTTATCCGTAGAAGGGGTGGCTTCAAAAGGTGCTACCTTTGCAGTTTTGGGTTTTTCTACCCCTGCGCAAAACATACAGTATATGTGTATGTATATATATATATATATATATATATATATATATATATGTGTGTGTGTGTGTGTGTGTGTGCGGGCGCGTAGGTACAAATATATACACATACATATATACGTATGCATGTATGTATGTATATGTATATATATATATATATATATATATATATATATATATATATATATATATATATATATATATATATATATATACAGTATATATAAATAAACTTACAGCTATGAGCTTTAGTTGTCAAAAGGAATCTACGGAAATCTCGCCAATTACTAAGAATTCAGTTGGCAGCCGAGAACTTGATTCCTGAAAGCTTGCTTCTCTTCCACCCAATTACAAAAACGCAAGAATAAGCAAAATCGCACAAGCGACAAGCTTTGTCGGGCAGCAAAAATGAGACAAATTCTGAAAATAAAAGATTCATTCTCATAACTGCTGTGGCTATATCGAAAAGAGCACGCGCTGAGAGATTTACTTCAGACGCATCGGCAAAAGACTGGAGGTACTTGGCGAGAACCACACATGAAGAATTTGTAAATGAACATAAAAACATTGGCAATCACCCAAAACAGACAGCCTCTTGGGCCGCTATATTGCCTCTCTAATGCCCCAAGATAAACACAGACAGGCGGTCTGAGATGTCAATCGATGAAGAAGAAGAAGAAAAAGTTTCAAAAGTATTGTTACTTACTGCATCACCTAGTAAACATTCTGATATTTTTAGAGAAACTGTGATTAGGATCATCGGGACGACACGTCTTATAACTCCACGAAAAAAATTGAATGGCTAAATATCCTCCGTAAGTCTTCTTTCACTGAAAGAAATATGACAATAAGAAATACTGCTTCCTCTTCAACAGATAATAGCTAGAGCGACATCAGTCCAATATATAATTTATTTAAAATGATCATCACCGTTACGGATAATCTTAATTAACGACTAAAATCTCCCTATCGCCAAACACTTGTACCCAAAACGCATCTTATTCTTGAATCTTGGTAAACAACTTTTCTTGCAGATTTTTTTTCATTTTTTTTCTTTTATCTCTGCTGATTAATAGCGCACACTGCAACTTCAGTCAAGTAAACAACAGTGGATACGATAGTTTGTTGCTCACCTGTCGATGATAATTCACTACGTTTTCAAACCCACTGCTTTATTTATAACGGCAATCAATGAACAGGTTCTTATTTTCATTACGGTAATTATCATTCCTCTCAAAACTGAGCATTATCCGTTTGCCCTAAAACTAAATATAATCATATAAAACGGATAATTGTTCCATACAGACTAGCGCGCAGTCTTTTAACTTCCTGTAAAAATGAAATAAGTGTTTCACCAGCTGTTTCAATTCCTATCCACTATATACTGCAAATACCCAATCTACATCGGATTGAGCAATATTTTTAAAACTAGAACAGAAGATTAATGATTCTGAGTCAGTACACTGAAGTACTTCAGCTGAAAAGAAAAAAAAAAAAAGAAATTCCTTGTGGGTACGTTCTGCGTGCCTTCTTTGCGTAAAAAAAGGATGCTTATTCACCAGGGGAAGGATTTCTCATAAGAAAAAAGACAAATGTTTATTTTTACATAACTCGTTTAAAAATATCTAAGACTACCTTATGGCCTATTTCTGAACAGTTTTTTCCGTGGTCCATACACCGCAGTATTCAGTGCTATCAAGTCAAAGAACACTCGCGACAGCCTGAAGTTAGGAAGATACTACAAAGAAAATCCAAAGGAAATTTACTTTACTAAAAATATCAGTATTATAGTGGTTACTGCAAGTCCCATGTCAAAGAATAAGGTGAAAGCAATGAAAGGAAAAAGGTATAAATTGTGTCTAAGACATGACTGTCATGAGAGAGAGAGAGAGAGAAAGAGAGAGACTAGCAGACTTCTTGATGCATGCAAATTTCAAATCAGGACGTCTTCTCCCATGAATTCACGTCTTGTCTCGTTAAGCCTGTGCCTCTTGTGGATTTGTGTGAATTCAAAGCACGGCTAACTTAAGACGTTCGATTTGCTTTTGGGGATTTTGATAGCGCCATTGTTATGCTGGGAAGGGGCTGGAGTCTGCTTGCTGTTGATGTTGTTGGGCGATTCTTTCTTTTATTTTTCTTGAATTTTTATTTTCCTGTTTCAGTTTGTGAAATGTTGCCGTAAGTTTACATGCAATTTTATGCATTTGATGCCGAAACTGAAACAAATGTGACAATTTCAGTAGCTTTCCTCCATTATTTGAGGTTTGTAAAAAAAAATAAAAGTAAAAATAAAAAAAAAAACAAGAACGAAATTATTATTTTTACTTCGGTAACTTGGTGAAATATTCGAGTTTCCATTTAATGACATATCCTAGGAGCCGCTCTTTTTTCATATGAATTTACATCCGATCCGTGGTAGAATTTGCAAATAGATTAGTTTCCAAGTTTGTCACACACATGTATATACATAGCTTTACCTTTTGATATAGCTTAGGACTATTTTCTAAATCCAGGTCAGCTTCAGTGATGGTGAAATGCAGCCTTGGTTGTTTTGATTGATTAATGTGCGACGTTATTTACCTGCATGTTGATTTAAAGTCCAGACACTGTGCTAGCAGCAGTAATTAAAATGGCTATTTTCTCTTGGCTTTGGTATAATTTCATTCGAACACAATTAAAAAGAAAAATTTAGGAGTTAAGATGGAACAAATGAGTGTAAAGTTTATGGCTTACTTCCATCATACTGTTCCCCTCATATCACAGCATTCATTCTTATTATTCTGTGGTCTTGCAAGTGTAATTATCGCTTTCCCTTCCGTTAATTTGATTTTCCTCAGCATCCAACTTTCTCCTCTTTTAGTCGTCGATTATGGATCATTGTCTATCATAACTTGAGAGCATCCAACTCGGGCTGTCCCGAAAAGTCGCTTTTGATGAATGCTGTAATGTTAACGCGTTCAGCGCTTTGCAGCCTTCGTAAGTGGACTCCTCAGACAGTGTCATAGGTCCTTGCATATGATTTTTCAGCATTGGTAAGTTTTTTTTTTTTTTTTTTTTTTTTTTTGGGCAAAAGAAAAGTTATTGAATGGAAACCGGAATATTTCACCAAGTTACCAAAGTAAAAACAATAATTTTGCACTTCCTATCCTTTGGCAAACCACAAATAATGGAGGTAGATTACTGCAAATGTCACATTTGTTTCATTTTAGGCATCGAATGTATGAAATTCCATGTAAACTGAAGGCAACATTTCACAAACTTAAAACAGAAAAATAAAAATCCAAGAAAATGAAAGAATGAATCGGCCAACAACAACAACAACAACAACAACAACAACAAGCAGACTCCAGCCCCTACTCCAAGCATGACAATGGCGCTATCAAAATCCCCAAAAGCAAATCGAACATCCTAAGTTAGCCGTGCTTTGAATTCACACAAATCCACAAGAGGCACAGGCTTAACGAGACAAGATGTGAATTCATGGGAGAAGACGTCCTGATTTGAGATTTGCATGCATCAAGAACTTTGCTACTCTCTCTCTCTCTCTCTCTCTCTCTCTCTCTCTCTCTCTCTCTCTCTCTCTCTCTCTCCATGCATGCAAAGCCACCACTAAAAAATGTCAGGGCTTCATTCCAAAATGCTTTTTCATTTGAATGAATAAGAATGCTTGAAGGTAATCTTAACAAAACTTGTTTTTTTTTTATTTATGCACTTTTATGAATATGTTTTTTTGCAAATGGAATCACAGACACCCCACAAGTATCCTGGACTTCACAATGTTGCTGACTGTTCGGGCATTTCCATGATGATGACAAACGCGTCCATTTGAATCCCCAATGATTGCTCTACCCTATTTGGCTCTAAATATAATTAAGTATTGATAAAAAAAATTATGATGTGTGATGACAGATCTCCCGCCTGGGTTTTATTCACTACTATATTTATGCAATTTATGACCCGTAGGGGGGTGGCGCCATCAGTGCACCTCATGTGGTGAACTTTAGGCATCACTCTAGGGTCCTTGCAGCTTACCTTCCTTAGGCCCCTAGCTGCAATACTTTCATTCCTTTTACTGTACCTCCGTTCTTATTCTTTCTTCAATCTGACTTTCCATCCTCTTTAACAATTGTTTCACAGTGCAACTGCGAGGTTTTCTTTCTGTTACACCTTTCAAACCTTCTTACTGTCAATTTCCCTTTCAGCGCTGAATGACCTCAAGAGGACCCAGCACTTGGCCTTTGGCCTAAATTCTGTATCCTATTCTATTCGATGCAATTTATGGAATTATGAAACTACGATTTTATATATAAAAAAATGCATCTGAATGACCTTAAAGCACTCTGTTCGGGATATAAAATTCATTTTTTCCGTTGAAAGCCCCATGGGATGGAAAACTTAAGCCCTTCCGTACCCATACGATTGACCCGTCTACAAATTTCGTCAGAATCAGGACACAAACTTCTCCAAATGACCGCAAACAAACCAACAAACAAACCGGAGGGTGTAAGCATAACTTTGCGAAGGTAAATATCCGATATCCTGAAGTGATTCCAATTATTCATCTTCATGAATAACTGACAGTGATACGTGGGCCCTCAGTCCTTGTAAACTCCCTCGGGCGAGGCAATTTCCTCCTCGGGGATTTACATTTCGCCATCCAAACTTCCAGCAATTTTTCTCGAAACGGCACTGCACTCTATTATCCCCCACCCAATTACTAACCTTAGACACGTTGCTAAGGCTACGTTCGAATCAAATACCAACCAAAGTACCTGTGTTCATTTACAAACTAAACTCTCCTCTTATTTCACCTTGTGGTCATGTTGGCAGAGGTTAGTAATCAATATGGCTAAATACCAGCCTCAAAATGCATTATTTTGCTCCATGCTACGCCGTTAAATGATTAGTGGATTCATACAGGTGTAACGTTTCAAAACAATCTATTTGGAAGTGATGATTGTAATATTTTTTCCACCTTCCCTGAATGATTGACAAGCACGCACTTCACATTATTACCTTGATCACATTCATCCAAAATGAAGTATCTTGACCTGTTCAACGATTCAACTGACTTGGAAGTCTTGAAGCCAAACACACAAGCATTTAGAAACGGCATACATGAAGCAAAGGCATTATGGAAAGTGTCTTTAAGCATCATTATATAAAATCATATACAGGGAATGTCTAGCGAAATCAATTTCCCGATGAATTCAAGAGTTATGAACACTTTGACAAGATCGAAAATTCGGATGGGAGTCAAGGCAATATGGCAACCAACTTCACGCCCATGTATCTGCGCCAGCCGTGCATGACTAATCTCTTGAAGGCGGAAGAGAAGAATACTGCAATTACTGGGAGGTCGCTCTTGCATTCGGGAGAAAAGTCAGGAGCTAAAAACTTTAACAAACCTTAGCGGTTTTTAGCTTTCTGAAAAGAAAACTATTGTGCCGGCTTTGTCTGTCCGCCCGCATTTTTTCTATCAGCACTTTTTTTCTGTCCGCCACCAGATCTTAAAAACTGCTGAGGCTAGAGGACTGCAAATTGTTATGTTGATCATCCACCCTCTAATCAACAAATGTACCAAATTGCAGCCTTCTCACCTCAGTAGTTTTTATTTTATCTAAGGTTAAAGTTAGCCATAATCTGCTTCTGGAAACGATATAGGATAGGCCACCACCGGGCCGTGGTTAAAGCTTCATGGGCCGCTGCTCGTACAGCATTATACCGAGACCACCGAAAGATAAATCTATTTTCACTGGCCTTGATTATACGCTGTAGCGGCTGTACAGAAAACTCGATTGAGCCGAAGAAACTTCGGCGCATTCGTTACTTGCTTTTAGTTAAAACTGGTTGTTATTTCAGCCCCTAAATATTAATGTTTAGTCACAAAATATTTCTTGATCAGAATCCTTCCTCTCTCTCTCTCTCTCTCTCTCTCTCTCTCTCTCTCTCTCTCTCTCTCTCTCTCTCTCTCTCTCTCTCTCATCACATCCCATCGGCACAAGTGTTAATTATAACTTACCCCTAAACTTGCACATAGCTCCGATATTTTTCTCCGAACTTTCATCCATTTACCGTAAAGCCTCGTCGCTAAAATAATTCCTCTATGCATATTTGATAAGTAAACGTAATTACAAAACTGTATAATCTGCTTTTTTGTATTCTGTTTTAATGAAACCCTCAAAAAGTTTTTCAATCTAATTTAGACATCTGTGACACGTTCCGTCCATACATTTATGAATACATAAATCTGATAGGGATGGCGGTGCCAATTTACCGATAAAAGTCCACATTCTGTGTACGTAGATGAACTGGTGATAGATAGATAGGATTTTATTATTCATTTTCCTTATGAAACATGAATAAAAAACTGAGCTGTTGAATTCGCCTGCACTTTGTAATATTGTCAACCACTGGTATTCTTGGTACATAAAATTATTACAACATAGTATGCTATCTTCAGAACACTACGAATTGCTTAAAACTCCAATCTTGTTCCAGCTATGCCCGGAAGAGCATGAACGTTTACAATAAAAAGATGGCATGCAAATACTGTCTGAGCTAGATTAACGATAATCACTGTGATCATTAAGAAAAACAAACAGTGCCTCGCATAATTACTAACTAGATAATCATCATGACCATTTCGCCCACACGAAAACGGGGCTGGTTGCGTAATACCTTGATGACAAAAGCTTCATCAGGGCAACACCTAAATCAAGTTTGCAAGTTGCATTAGGGCGTCTTATCTCGTGGAATCTAGTGCCCACTCCTTTCCAACCCCGTTTTTTACTTTTTTTTTTTTTATTTTTCCATCCGACCTTTGCAAAATAAGAATAGCAAGATTTCGGTCCAAGAGCCTTCACTTACAAACCACGATAATAATTTCAACAATACCGATTTGTAAAGACCGTGTTAAACGAAGGTTGATTACGATCACATGAAACCCGAGACAACTAATATCTCTGTAATATAACTTCCTTACCGACACTGATATTTCGTTATTTGCAACGAAAACCCACTAACATTAATGATTCGACGAAATACAAAATGGAAATGTTTTTAATAAAGTTGCGCACGCTATTGTGAACAGCTGCGACACTCATTTCATAGGCAAGCTTAGGCTCGAAGTTAGGTTTGTTAGGTGCGTCATTCTGGACCGTCCGTCTTTTCATCCACAAAATCCTCAAACACCACTCACTTATTTGTTTCCTTCATTTCGGTTGCAAATGTCGGTACTCGGAAAATATAGAAATGACGTTTTGCCTCCGAAATTCCAATAAATAAAACAAAATTTCTATGAACCAATGCTATAAAAACCTGCGATCACAAACAGACGTAACCATACAAGAAGAGCATGATGACCTTAACGTGCCGAAAATAATAGTAGAAAAAAAAATGTTGATAGGAAATAATCCGTCCTCAGTTGCGCCTCGGTATAATTTCCTGCGCTGGAGCTCCGGCAATTTCTAAACCGGAGCTCTGGCTCTTAATTGTTTTTAATCAACATTCTGTTAACGATGCAGTTCAGGATTAAACAACCAGCTTTTATTTATTCCTTCACTTTTGGGGGGTTGTTATATAGATTGCTTCTTAACGAGTACAATAAATATCGCGTTAACGACTCCGCTGTTTACGAAAATTTACCAATTACAATAATTCACGAAAACTTCCCAATAAATAGGTTCAACAAACAGCAGAAAATTTACATACAATGCCTCCAAGAAAAAGTCTTCAATCAGCTGGCCTTGCAACGAGGATTGCTGGAACAAGGTCTCAATGTATCACTCAGTAAAGTACACATCACTTACCGGTTATGACGCCCAAGAATTTACGGGAGGCGCTGTTTCTTTGTAGAGCCCAAGAGAACAACAGAACTGGTATTCAACGCAAGGGACTTAATGCAGCATATTAAGTTACATCACTTTGCATTTTAGCTAAATATTAATAATGTGCAACTAAATAACTAAATGGTGGCTTTAGTGTAATCTCTAGAGAGCAAATTGCAATGAGTTTTCTGCCTTTTTTTTCCTTAAAAGGACAGACTGCGGGAAATGAAACCCGTGTTTTAATTATCTGTCGTTGTCCAGCCCCAGGACACCGTCTCACACCAATGCCTCCTTTACAGGTATGCAGTCCTCACTCTTACGTAACCAGCACTTTTGATGGTTTATTTGTCGTTAAAGCAATTAACAGTCAAAGCAATAAAGAGTAAGATGGGCTATGCCCCGAAAAATAAAAATCTCTAACCAGGGAATTCTTGATAACTGAAGAAAATAAAAACTAAGTCTCACTTCGGCAGGCATCTGAGTCTTGGAAGCTTCGGGATCGGTGATATAACGTTGCAAAGTAAGCTCACGTGATCGCCTTCTTCCTGGCTTTAACAGACCATAAACAAACAGCCACTCAATAGATCAGTGGTCTTTCGCGAGATCTGTTTGTACAGGTTCCGCTTGTTTCGCCTTTCTCTCGCCATGAGAAAGAACACGAAACTTGGCGAAACTCTGAAGAGACGAGGCGGAAATCACGTCCATTTGAAGCATTCGCAAAGCAACAACGACGGAAGCCCGAGGCGCAGCGATTCTGAAGTCGAGGTTATGAATCAAACAACTGAGTGACCTCTTACTCAGATACTCTATAATAATAAAATCCTAGTGGATCTTGTTTGTCCTACCCCGGGTGACAGTAAGAGAGACATGACACAGCCACCCACCCCGTGCAAACCGGTTTGTCCGCCGCGGGTGGGGGCGGGGTAGGTAGAGGATTGAAAGGCTAGGGGAAACATCCACCCTCCTCCTGCAAACCTGTTTGTCCGCCTCGTGTGAGGGCGGGAGAGTTAGGGGTTGGGGAGGGTAGGGGAGACATCCAACCTTCTCCTGCAAACCTGTTTGTCCGCCCCGGGTGGGGGCGTGGTAGGTAGGGAATCAGGAGGGTAGTGGAGACAGCAGCGCCCTTCCAGCGCTAACAAGCTCGTATAATATATTATTTACAATGAAAATGGATTAAATTCTCCAGGCATAATCTTACTAAGAAGTACTTGTGAAACCAGATTTTTATCAAAGAAAAAACTAACTAAATATTCCTCCCGGGAGGTGAAGGAACAATATCAAATGAATAAAGAAGACATAATCTAAAGCAGAACTAACATATTATGCAAAGTCACCAACTCAAATAACCATGGAAAAATAAACTAACAGGATATAAACTCAGAGAGAAGCTAAGAAAAAGTAATGACAATTTTTCATGATATATATATATATATATATATATATATATATATATATATATATATATATATATATATACATATATATATATATATATATATATATATATATATATATATATACATACATATATATATATATATATATATATATATATATATATATATATACACACACACATACATACATACATACATATATATATATATATATATATATATATATATATGTATATATATATAGTGTGTGTGTGCGAGAGAGAGAGAGAGAGAGTAATACAATACGGCTAAAATAAAGGCTACACATATAATCAAAACAAAAGAAAATACGTTGAGAAAAACGTTGGGAGGAGTACAGCTATGAGGAAGAAAGCGGCGAAAACATAAAAGAATCTCATCAGCACCACTTGCTATTACAACGTGCATCATCGCCATCGCTATTATCATCACCACTGCAAGGGCCTCTCTACTTCTCCCTCACTCCCACGTGGATGGCAAAAGAAAACCTCTCTCTCTCTCTCTCTCTCTCTCTCTCTCTCTCTCTCTCTCTCTCTCTCTCTCTCTCTCTCTCTCTCTCTCTCTCCGTGCCATACACCCCGGTCGTAAACTATGGCCTCTTTCACTTGACGATACGAGGCCCTCCACCCTCTACTCATCCCTCTCCCAAAAATATGCCTTTTGTTTCATCGGCCTTTAAATTACCCGCAAAAACAACTACGCCTGAAATGTACGCCTCTCCGGACAACAAGATCCATCTCTGCAGGAATTCCAATGTGCCCCGATGATTTAAGAGCCCTTTACGTTCATAATTATCACGCCTGATTTGGTCGTATCGTGAGGTTGTACTTAGATAGTGTAACCTTTGAAGGCTTGAGTTCCTATGCTGAAATTTATATATATATATATATATATATATATATATATATATATATATATATATATATATATGTGTGTGTGTGTGTGTGTGTGTGTAATTGAATCACGAAAATATGGAACCTGATGAATATGTATACAAATAAAGACAATGCTACGAAGGAGAGGGAAACGGATTTACATAAATATATATATATATATATATATATATATATATATATATATATATATATATATATATGTGTGTGTGTGTGTGTGTGTGTGTGTGTGTGTGTGTAATCACATCAAATAAAGGAAGGACTTGCCTTCCAGGGTCAAAATCCCACAGCACTCCCAATTCTACCTCTTTCATGACAGTCAAAAATTACAAAATTCATTTTGGAAAAGTTAGAATTTGTTTCTTTAAGCTAGACGCTTCTTCTTAAATGAAAAATAAATAAAAGGCTAGGGTGATAATCATAGCTTATTATCCTAATGTTGTTGAAGGCTGGAAAAAGGGTCGCGTATCACTATCTCTGTTAATCAAAATTCTCTCTCTCTCTCTCTCTCTCTCTCTCTCTCTCTCTCTCTCTCTCTCTCTCTCTCTCTCTCTCTCTCTCATGTGTTTGTGTGTATATACATACATACATACATATATATATATATATATATATATATATATATATATATATATATATATATATATGTATATATACACACATATACATATATATAAATATATATATATATATATATATATATATATATATATATATATATGATATATATATATATATTAGAAACCCAATACTAAATGTGCTTGTACATCTACTTTCTATTTCTTCTTCTCTCTGGGACAAAGAGAAACAAAATGAAAAGAGAGAAATGAAAACTTTCAACTTTACATCCTCTATTTTTTGTTATGACCTTGCGATCGATATTATAGCCGTCCAATAAAAATGTAAAGTTCTTGTTTATTATTCAGAACTAATCCTTTGTGGAAACATTGAATCTTCAAGCCAACCCATATTTTGCGATGACAAGGCCTCTCTCTCAGTTCACAAGAGCATCTGGACACTGTAAACCTCCTTTAAGGCTGAAAGACAGCAATAACAGGGATATACATCTTAACCTAACCGTTTCTAATCCAAACCATATAACGAAGCGCCCTACCCATGACACATGCAGTGTCGATTTATGCCTCAGGCGTTTTCGACGTCCGCATTACCGTGGTCTGTAACTGTCTTTTGCACGAGAGAGAGAGAGAGAGAGAGAGAGAGAGAGAGAGAGAGAGAGAGAGCTCTTTCACTTAAAAGTATATAACACACTTGCATTTTCCAAAATTTAATCACGTGTGCAAGTCACAAAGGCCTCCTTTTGGTAAAAGTTCTTAAAAATACAATGACACACAAACACATTCATTTATTTGTAATTCTACTTGCAAACATACAGACTTTGTTTGGATTGCTGAAACATTACCGAGACAAAATCTCCGCCTTTCTTTATTTCTAGTTTTCCTTTTTCCTTTTGCCTATCGCTCTCTCTACCTTTATTCATATCACACTTGTTCCTCTTTTATACATCATTCTTACATCACCTTTACATTTGCCTGTTTATCGATTCTGGCAAGCACAGGCGTTCACAAAATATCAGAAATTCTCAGGGTAATCGATTCCCAGAACGCCTTTGTTTAATTCCAGGGCAGTCAATTCCAAGAACGCCTTTGTTTAATTCCCAAATCTGTATTTCGTCAGTAGAAGCTTCAACATGCCCCATTTGCCATTTCCTTTGAACTGCTTGCTGGGGAAATAATGTGCAATGTCTGGAGCAACCTCACGGCTGTGGACGCGAAAAACTTACCAATCCCGAAGGGCAGGCCGCATCTCCCCAGTAGAATACAGAATAGAATATAGAATTTTGGCTAAAAGCCAAGCGCTGGGACCTATAAGGTCACTCAGCGCTGAAAGGGAAATTGAGAGCAATGTGTTACAAAGGTGTAAACGAGGGAAAACCTCGCAGTTGCACTATGAATCAATTGTTAGGAGGGCGGATAGCAAGATGGAAGAGAGAGAATATGAATGAAGGTAGGGTAAAAAGAATGAAAGGGGTTGCTGCTAGGGGCCGAAGGTCCCTGCAAGGAACCTTAAGTAATGCCTACAGTGCACCGCATGAGGTGCACTGACAGCACTACTCCCTCTACTGGGACATCTCCCTAGTATGCTCCATAGGTGCAGAGACAATGCAGGGGGAAGGGGTGTGGGACCATAAAAATTCCACGTTCCCTTCTGGTTTGGGAATTCGGCCCTGTCCAGTCCAGCAGGCTAACTAAGCCTAACATCGAGCTCCACCCCAGGATTTAGTTCCTCACTTTATATTCGTCAGCGCTGCCTCTTATAATCTACTCAAGAGCCGCAGCAGCATCATCAAGAAAGATGATATTCTTAAAAGATAAGCAATTGTCGCACCTTCAACCTGTAGCAGTCGTACCACTGACAAATCTATATGAAAATGGATAAATATCACCTTGCACGCTTCTCAGTCCATGCCTTAAAACGCCCTTGCATACAGACCCAAACTGTCTGTCTCTCACTGTATTCTCGTTTTGTTTTTCTATATAAGCATGTAAAACATTTTTCCGTATAATTGGCATTCTTAAGCTCGTGACTATGACGGTAAACTTAGTTATTTGTTTAAAGATAAATCCATTTACACAGGGTTTCTTGTAGAGGATGTGCCTCTTACAAGTAGGTAATAACTAACTTGATAAAAGAAAGATGTTTACATCCAGTCTTCAAGAATGAACGATAAGAATAAATTCAGCTAAGAGTGAGAAGTACAACTCAAAGGTTGTTGCGTACTTGTTTGTTCCTTTGAAACTAAGACATTCTTATTCTTTTGGTTGAATAAAAAACCAATTTTTTTCATTTTTTTTAAGGAAGGAACAGTCAGGTCCCTGTATAACCTGTCTGATCCCAGAATTTCTGGGTTTTAATATCTGATTTCCTCGCTGGTGATATTTTCACCACAATAACTGTTACTTTTAGTTGTATCCCTTATGATTCGAAAATAACATTTGAGATAAACGAGTAAAAAATGAGCCGAAGTTTCTTCAGCGCAATCGAATTTTCTGCACAGCCGCTTCAGCGTATAATCAAGGCCACCGAAAATAGATCTATCTTTCGGTGGTCTCGGTATGATGCTGTATGAGCCATGAAACTTTACCCACGGCACGGAGGTGGCCTAGCCTATATCGTTGCCAGACGCACGATTATGGTTAACTTTAACCTTAAATAAAATAAAAACTACCGAGGCTAGGGGGCTGCAATTTGGTATGTTTGGTGATTGGAGGGTGAATGACCAACAGACCAATCTGCAGCCCTCTAGCCTCAGTAGCTTTTAAGATCTGAGGGCGGACAGAAAAAGTGAAGACAGAAAAAAGTGCGTGCGGACAGACAAAGCCGGCACAATAGTTTTCTTTTACAGAAAACTAAAACTCATTCTCGCTTTTATCTATTTCTATGACTTCGCACAACTGCTAAGCGATTCCATCCTTATTCCTTTGATTCCAAAAGTTTTTACTTTACTTTTTGGC
Source organism: Macrobrachium rosenbergii (assembly GCF_040412425.1). Classification (NCBI taxonomy): domain Eukaryota; kingdom Metazoa; phylum Arthropoda; class Malacostraca; order Decapoda; family Palaemonidae; genus Macrobrachium; species Macrobrachium rosenbergii. The sequence goes on from NC_089765.1 coordinate 3,759,334, forward strand.
TGTATCCTCAAAAAAAAAAAAAAAAAAAAAGAACTTCAGTGGGCGTGCACATAAAGTGAGTGGGTTGGACCAACTCTACTTCTCATATACTTCGTATTCCTCTCTAATACTCGCTGCGGTCTGGTCTGAAGATTAAATTCTGGTTCCAGCCTTTACAGAAAAGCGTTCGAAGCTCTCATAATAACGTGATAAATAAGGGAATGTGCAAATAACAAGAAAACCTCGCATCTGTGATAAAAGTTTCTTTGTTGTGACCATAAACCTTCGTAATTGGATAAAAAATTAAAATGAAAAAGAAAACACGGTTTTTAGAGCTTTTGTCTTTTCATCTTATTATTTTTATGAATTTAAATCATCGCGGTCTGAAAGTGCACTGACTTACGGTAAAAATTACCCCTTCTCTCTCTCTCTCTCTCTCTCTCTCTCTCTCTCTCTCTCTCTCTCTCTCTCTCTCTCTCTCTCTCTCTCTCTCTTCCCCGGCTTCTTTTCACGTGTATTCTTCTCCTCAAGAGTTAGTTTCAGTCTCAAATTCCGGCATAAATCTCTTTTTTTGGGGAGGAAAATATAATAGCTATCTGGTAAGATTGGCATCCTCTTTGGAATTGCTCTATCAGCTCTGTTTAGTCAGGGTCATCGCTTTTAGCTCTCTCATTTTCATAATGGCTCAGTTCCAGCGAAAAAAAAAAACTTCCCCCTGGGGACGGGGGCCTTATTATGCCACGGGACAAAAAAAAAATAAAAAACTTCACGTTTGTTGACAAACCATTTACTTTTAAAGCTGCCCCCGAACGCAGGGGAGCTTTGAAGCGGCAGTTTGTTTTAGCACGCTCTGGAAGTGACCGTAGATAATTGCTAAATATACGCACAGTCCGACAGAGGTGACCTACCTACAAGAAAAAAGTAGCGTAATTTGCGATGAGTACAAGTTATACTCTCTGGAAAATAATACTCTATTATGTTTCCCGGTATGTTTATCGTTGCCAGAGTCTATACGTTATTTATTTTCAGCGCTTAATATGAACTCTTATAATCACTGGATCTTTCATTGCAAAGTTATCCCAACATGCAACATTACCTTCGCAGCTTTAAGCCATTTATATTAGTGATTACACAGAATAAAAGAACAAGTCTATAACTTGGAAATTTCAAATGATCAAAGAACAAGTCTATAACCTGGAAATTTCAAATGATCCAAGTACAAGTCTATAACTTGGAAATTTCAAATGATCAAAGAACAAGTCTATGACTTGGAAATTTAAAATGATCAAAGAACAAGTCTATGACTTGGAAATTTCAAATGATCAATGAACAAGTCTATAACCTGGAAATTTCAAATGATCAAATAACAAGTATATAACTTGGAAATTTAAAATTATCAAAGAACAAGTCTACAAATGGAAATTTAAAATGATCAAGGAACAAGTCAATAATTGGAATTTCAAATTATTAAAGAACAGGTCTATAACTTGGAAATTTAAAATGATCAAAGAACAAGTCTATGACTTGGAAATATCAAATGATCTAAGAACAGGTCTATAACTGGAAATATAAAATGATCAAAGACCAAGTCTATAACTTGGAAATTTCAAATAACCAAAGAACAAGTCTATGACTTGGAAATTTAAAATGATCAAAGAACAAGTCTATGACTTGGAGATTTCAAATGATCAAAGAACGAGTCTATAACTTGGAAATTTAAAATGATGAAAGAACAGGTCTATGACTTGGAAATTTAAAATGATCAAAGAACAAGTCTATGACTTGGAGATTTCAAATGATCAAAGACCAAGTCTATAACTTGGAAATTTCAAATAACCAAAGAACAAGTCTATGACTTGGAAATTTAAAATGATCAAAGAACAAGTCTATGACTTGGAAATTTCAAATCATCAAAGAACAAGTCTATAACTTGGAAATTTCAAATGATCAAAGAACAAGACTGTAACCTGGAAATTTCAAATGATCAAAGGACGAGTCTGTAACTTGGAAATTCAAAATGATGAAAGAACATGTCTATAACTTGGAAATTTCAAAGAACAAGTCTATGACTTGGAAATTTCAAAATGATCGGTGAACAAGTCTATAACTTGGAAATTTCAAATGATCAAAGAACAAGTCTATAACTTGGAAATTTAAAATGATCAAAGAACAAGTCTACAAATGGAAATTTAAAATGATCAAAGAACAAGTCTATAATTGGAAATTTCAAATGATCAAAGAACAAGTCTATAATTTGGGAATTTCAAATGATCAAAGAACAAGTCTATAATTTGGGAATTTCAAATAATCAAAAAACAAGTCTATGACTTGGAAATTTCAAATGATCGAAGAACAAGTCTATAATTGGAAATATAAAATGATCAGAGAACAAGTCTATGACTTGGAAATTTCAAATGATCAAAGAACAAGTCTGTGACTTGGAAATTTCAAATGATCAAAGAACAAGTCTATAACTTGGAAATTTCAAATTATCAAAGAACAAGTCTATAACTTGGAAATTTCAAATGATCAAAGAACAAGTCTGTGACTTGGAAATTTCAAATAATCACAGAACAAGTCTATAACTTGGAAGTTTCAAATGATCAAAGAACAATGCTGTAACCTGGAAATTTAAAATGATAAAAAAACAAGTCTGTAACTTGGAAATTTAAAATGATGAAAGAACAGGTCTATAACTTGGAAATTTAAAATGATCAAAGAACAAGTCTGCAAATGGAAATTTAAAATGGTCAAAGAACAAGTCTATAACTAGAAACTTCAAATGATCAAAGAACAAGTGTATAATTGGAAATTTCATATGATCAAAGAAAAAGTCTATAATTTGGGGATTTCAAATAATCAAAGAACAAGTCTATGACTTGGAAATTTCAAATGATCAAAGAACAAGTCTATGACTTGGAAATTTCAAATGATCAAAGAACAAGTCTATAACTGGAAATATAAAATGATCAAAGAACAAGTCTATAACTTGGAAATTTCAAATAATCAAAGAACAAGTCTATGACTTGGAAATTTCAAATAACCAAAGAACAAGTCCATGACTTGGAAATTTAAAATGATCAAAGAAGAAGTCTATGACTTGGAGATTTCAAATGATCAAAGAACAAGTCTATGACTTGGAAATTTCAAATAACCAAAGAACAAGTCTATGACTTGGAAATTTCAAATGATCAAAGAACAAGTCTATAACTTGGAAATTTCAAATGATCAAAGAACAAGTCTATGCCTTGGAAATTTCAAATGATCAAAGAACAAGTCTATAACTTGGAAGTTTCAAATGATCAAAGAACAAGTCTGTAACTTGGAAATTTAAAATGATAAAAAAACAAGTCTGTAACTTGGAAATTTAAAATGATGAAAGAACATGTCTATAACTTGGAAATTTCAAATGATTACAGAACAAGTCTATAACTTGGAAATTTAAAATGATCAAAGAACAAGTCTATAACTTGGAAATTTCAAATGATCAAAGAACAAGTCTATAACTTGGAAATTTCAAATTATCAAAGAACAAGTCTATAATTGGAAATTTCAAATGATCAAAGAACAAGTCTATAACTTTGAAATTTCAAATCATCAAAGAACAAGTTTATGACTTGGAAATTTCAAATGATCAAAGAACAAGTCTATAACTTGGAAATTTCAAATGATCAAAGAACAAATCTATGACTTGGAAATTCAAATGATCAAAGAACAATTCTACAATTGGAAATTTTAAATGATCAAAGAACAAGTCTATAACTTGGAAATTTCAAATAACTAAAGAACAAGTATATGACTTGGAAATTTAAAATGATCAGAGAACAAGTCTATGACTTGTGAATTTCAAATGATCAAAGAACAAGTCTATGACATGGAAATTTCAAATTATCAAAGAGCAAGTCTATGACTTGGAAGTTTCAAATGATCAAAGAACAAGTCTGTAACTTGGAAATTTAAAATGATCAAAGAATATGTCTGCAACTTGGAAATTTAAAATGATCAAAGGATAAGTCTATAGCTTGGAAATTTAAAATGGTCAAAGAATAAGTCTATAACTTGGAAATTTAAAATGATCAAAGAACAAGCCCATAATCTGGAAATTTCAAATGATCAAAGAACAAGTCTGTAACTTGGAAATTTAAAATGATCAAAGAACAGGTCTATAACTTGGAAATTTAAAATGATCAAAGAACAAGTCTATAACTTGGAAATTTAAAATGATCAAAGAACAAGTCTATAACTTGGAAATTTAAAATGATTTTTTTTGCTCGTAAGGACACTGCAGCTCGATTATTTACCGAGGCTGCTTCAATTACGAACCATCAAGCATTTTCTTTATGCCTCTTGAATTGATACAACTTGCTCTTTGACGCCTTGAAGCAAAATTCGAAAAAGCTGCGTCTTACTTCTCTCTACCTTTGCAATCTTTGTTTTTGCACTGCAAACGTCATTTATTGCACTGTTCCCTAATTTTCTCCTAATTCCATAAATGAAAGTCCAATTCAATTTGAGTTTTAGATTACAGTACTTTTCAAGTTTCCTGCTACTGAATATTAGGAAAGTTAATTGCTGAAATTTAGCCTCCGGTATTACCTACGTCTCAATCTCGTTATCTATGACGTTCTTCAAATACAGTAAACCAGAGCTGTAGATTCTACTTAAAAATAAACAAGTAAAAAATGCGCCGAAGTTTCTTCAGAACAATCGAGTTTTCTGTACAGCCGCTACAGCGTAAAATCAAGGCCAACGAAAATAGATCTATCTTTTGGTGGTCTCGGTATAATGCTGTATGAGCCGCGGCCTATGAAACTTTAACCACGGGCCTGTCCTATAGCGTTGCCAGACGCACGATCACGGCTAACTTTAACCTTAAATAAAATAAAAGCTACTGAGGCTAGAGGGCTGTAATTTAGTATGTTCGATGATTGGAGGGTGGATGATCAACATACCAATTTGCAGACCTCTAGCCTCAGTAGTTTTTAAGATCTGAGGGCGGACAGAATAAAGTGCGGAAGGACAGACAAAGCCGGCACAATAGGAATCTTAAAATGCAACAATTCTATGTTAATTTGGTATACCCGTTCTCCTTTATTCAGCTGTGGAAACAAGAGCCGTTTTACTTTATAAAACGCCATGTAATATAATGCAATACATTCTGACATCTGCCCCACCTCTATATCCATCCCGCAGAGTAATAAACGCCTAATTTTCTAGTGGTTTTATACTTATTCCAAACGTGCACATATTTATATGAACCTCAAACGATGAATAACTTGCTCAGCAGCCTTGCACAAAAAAAAAAAAAAAAAAAAAAACAGATTCCTGTGAATACGAAAACAGAAACAGACAGAGAGAAAGAAAGAAATAAGAAGTGTACAGATAATTCAGAGATGATGGATGTAGGAGCAAATAAATATAATTTAGATGAATTTCTCATGATATTTCAAACTTGATTAGGAACGCATGCATGACTTTATAAAATAACATTAAAAGAGTAAAATGTTAGGGAGTACATGATACAATTCATGCAGATTTGAAATAAAAAAAAAGAGACAGAATTCTGCCCGGCCATGTGATGTGCCATGTAAATTCAATTGTTATATTTTTATTCATCCATGGTATTGTTCAGTTATACAACAACGCTACCCATATATATATATATATATATATATATATATATATATATATATATATATATATATATTATATATATATATATATATATATATATATATATATTTGAAGGTTTTATCAGTGGAAAATTTCATGCCTGTGAATTTCCCCCTGTTGTGTTTCACTTCATCACTGACATAGTTTTATTTTAGTGTATTAACGCAAAACAAAAGGAGACACGTCTATTTATTGCTTTTAGTCAATGAGGCAAATGAACATTTATCTGAAACAGTAAGCACAAACAATAATTGAAATAATTTAGTCAATGCTCTCATTTCACAGGCAATTTATTATGTAGTTCTAGGGAAATAGAATAATAATAAAATGTCGCTGTTACATTAGAAATTTGATCTTTTACCAAATAATATACAGTAAAATAGGTTTCTTCATTTATTGGGTTTAAGGTTAAGACATATGCAGTTCAATGTTATTTTCTTTTTGTTTTAGGAATAAAACCCAAATAAAATCAAAACTAACGGCAATCAAACTTGGCAACATTTCTTATGACCTGGGCCTGCCAACAAAACGTAAACAAAGACAACACAAAGCCTAGTAACTATGCGAAACGAAGGGTTACATAATTAAACAATAACAAACACCTCATTACATATTTTTCAAATTATGCGTGATACCTTCCTACTTTTTTATACGTAGTTTAGCATCTAATTGCAATAAATACACTTTCAACACAAGTCTTTCAAAGAACCCGGCATGGGCTGTCATTACAAACCCATTTTGTACACAATTTAAAAATTTTCTGCGTGGTTGTGCTTGATAGACCGTTTTCCCAGTGGAAAAATATAGTTCGATTAAAATGAATGTTTCCCCATATGGCCAACTATTTGTTTATTCTCTCTCAAATCAACATGGAGCCGATAAATGCTATTTTTCAGTCACCCTCTTTATTTCCATAACTGGCATGTTATTGTATAATTCTCTCTCTCTCTCTCTCTCTCTCTCTCTCTCTCTCTCTCTCTCTCTACAAATGACTCCAGATCCTTAGAAATATCAACTCGTTACTTTACCCTTTACCTCAACTAAGGCTTGAAAAATTAAAGGCACCTAAACTTTACCTTAAGATAAACTGCAACGTAAATTCTCTCTCTCTCTCTCTCTCTCTCTCTCTCTCTCTCTCTCTCTCTCTCTCGGTTATAACCAAGGTCCTTTAAATATACTCTGACTCGAGTATACTTAAAGGACCACTGGGAAATGCCGATTACGCTAAGAAAACTTGGGTTATGGATTATTACGGCACTGAATTAACAAAGACCTCATACCACTGCAAAGGGTTGCACTAGCCCAATAAATAGGATGTGAAGTGCCCATATAATGTATTCAAATTAGGAATGAATTAGCACTCCAATCATGGAACTCTCCCACGGAGGCCCCGTAGGATGGTAGAGCCGTCAGTGCACCGCACGTGATGCACTGTAGGCGTCACTAAAGGTTGTCTGCACTTTTTAGCCTTTTACCATACCTTCATTCCCACTTATTTTCTTCCATCTTGCTATCCAACCACTCAAACTCCATCTCTTCACTGTCTTAGCACTGAATAGCTGAAAGTGGCTCAGTGCTTGGCTTTATATTAGTCTGAACTAGCTGACCAACCCGGCGCTGCCCGGGAAAACTCTGAAGGACTCATAAAAATTTTCCTGCATCTCCTTTGAATTGTTTTGTCATGTAAAGCATGTGTACTAACATTGAAAATGCTTTCCTTTCCTTTGATTAATAATTCTGTCTTGAATTCATTAAAGAAGACTCTCTGCTCGAGGAAAAGGTGACTGTCATACAGACTTCCGCAACGAACAGAAATTCACGTATACCGAAAGGTTAGTAGGTGAAGAGATACACTCATGGAAATGAATATCGGGTGAATCGTTGTAGAGGCTAATAGGGAACCCTTTGACGAATTATACATACCATCCATGACAAAGGAATGCCGTGGCAGTGATCGTATCATGTGATATTTATACGCGAATATCACAGGAACTGCCTCACCGTCAACGAAAGCCTGTCCCCTCTCTCTCTCTCTCTCTCTCTCTCTCTCTCTCTCTCTCTGGGATAGGGGTTTGATTTTGAGTTATAACCTTCCTGGGGTCACTAGGGGCTGCTTGCCAGACTTTGTCTGGGTCTGTCAAACGGTTCAGCTTTCTATAGTGGACAAACATACGAACATTCACTTTTATATAGATAGAATGATTTCATGAATCATACATCAAATCCCTCACGAAGACAAGCGAAATTGGAAATCCCTTAAGGGAAATGATCGTTCATAATGGAGATTCAAGTTCCACTTCAATGAAGAGAGTTCCCAAAGGAAACAAGAAGAGTAAAGTATCACTGATGTAGTGGACTCCCTACTTGGAAGTGAATTGTTGTTGTGCTAATCAGGTACACTTAAAGGGAACTGAAGTGTCAGTTTACTAATGGGACTGGGGAGTGAAGACCAACTGCACTAATAAGCGACCCTAGCAGGGAAAGGTCGCTATTAATGGAGGCTGCCACACTAATTAAGGCGCGTGAAAAGAAAACAATTTCAACTCTGTTGATATATTTCCCCACATATATGCTTCTCTTTAAATGCACGTGATAACTTTTTGGGTTTCAGGCTGTGTTTCACAGCGTGCTCACATGCAATTTCATTTGTGTCTATAAACTCCAAGCTGAACGTTGGTATGGTGACCACTTTAAAATAAGACTCTGATCAAGGAGTGACAAAGGCAAAAGAAGGTTTACAAAACAGATTTTCGAATGCATGTGAAGAGAGGAAGTCTTCAAACTAATATCTCTTATTCCATACTCTAATCGTTCGAGTAACGGGCCATTCAGTATCGGTAACAACTGTTTACAGTGTTACATGAACCTCATTACACTATCACCAAAAGGCTACATCATGCAAGTGTACCGTTAGATGTGAAACATATGCTAAAACTTTAAGTTTCAAAAAGCAATTGCACTACTATGTTTAAATACTTCAACAATGTAAGTAGCCTAATGAAAATCATGAACTCAATACACTGGATACAATGAGAAATAAAAAGCAACCAGAGTTTGTGTTTCTGCTTACTTTAAATGCCCACTAGGTTGAATGTTACAAAGGTATATAACATGAGCAAGCTCTATGTCTCATCGATAATCCGGGACATGTGCAGTTCAGTATTGCTATAGATATTATATGAGTGCGACACAACACCTTATCGACACCGAAAATGAAAACAGCAATCGGAAATAATCTCCCAAGTGAAAATGAACCGATGTGAGGGATGAAATAACAAAATAAATAAATACAGGGGAGAAATGATCAAACCTTGTAAACAACAATATAAGATCAATCACCTTAATACAGTCATTAAATGCATCTGTCACGTATGGTATACTTACTTGAAAACTATTTTAGCATTAAGTCCATTAAGCCATCTTATGACTGGATTTATCCAAGGTTTATTAGCTTTTTTTTTAGCAACCTATTTGTTTGAAATACAAGCATCAGAAAGACTAAAATCGTTATTGTTGATTATATGACTCTTGCAATTACAGGCCGTACTGAATTTGAGATGGAACGTATGATGAATTACATCACTAACTTCAAAATCTTAGAGATGTAAAGTACACGACGTTTGTGAATTTGACAATTGCAAGACATAATTTAGTCCATTTAAAACTAATTTCCTCCATGCCAAAGTGCCACAAAACACACTTTTCTTGTAGTACCCTGGATAGTATAAAGCCATACTGAATTACACGCACCATACTAAATTTCCGGTAAAAATAACCAAATTCTAAAAATTATACCCCACCTCTCCCCTTACCCATTTACTCATTACCACCTCTGGCCCTGCGTAAGTAATACCTGAATAAACTGAGTTTCTTGACATTCCCCGAGAGAAAGTGCGTGACAGGTGAAAAGGTTAGCTACCGTGGGCAGTGCCTGTGCTCGCTGGTTATCTGCTGTCACTCTTTAATTGTGCCCCATTGTGAATCTATGACTGATTTATTTGATACTCATCTTTGCTATTGCGACTACGAGCTCGCGCTGGAATCCGGGGCTGCTGTCTCCCCTACCTCCCAATCCCCTACTGACCCCGCCCCCACCTGGGGCGGACAAACAGGTTTGCAGGTGGAGGGTGGATGTTTCCCCTACCCTCCCGTTCCCCTACCTACCCCGCCAACATCCGAGACAGAAAAACCGGTTTGCATGGGATGGGTGGCTGTGTCATGTCTCCCCTCCTGTCACCCGGGGAGGGCAAACAAGATCAGATCCTCCCGGATTTTATTATTATAGAATAGATTATTCATAAGTTGTGACTAAGATTATTATACAAAAACCAAATATAATCAGTAATCCATCAATATCCAGGAGAAACATGTGTCTCCCAAAATAGTAACACTTTAAATCCTTGATAAAAACTGAAACGAAGGAGAACGTCAATCTTCATTCAGAGAGCGACGTAATACCAGCAAGGACACTGGGTTCCATATTTACTCTGAGGAGATGTCTTTCACTCAAGTTACTCCACAGCTTTTTCTTTTTTTTGTATCCTTTTCAGGCTTGGGTAAATAAGGCATTAAATTGCTTGTGCCGACGGATCTCTCTCTCTCTCTCTCTCTCTCTCTCTCTCTCTCTCTCTCTCTCTCTCTCTCTCACACACACACACACACACACACACACATACAAGCACGCACGCGGCCCCCTTCCCCACACACATACTGGAATAAATATGAAAATATACAAATACATACACATTATATTATATATATATACATAGTAGTATATATGTATGTATGTTATATATATATATATATATATATATATATATATATATATAATATATATATATATATATATATATATATATATATATATATATATATACATTCACAAATGTCAACTTAATTTCAAATTCAGAGTACCTTGAAATGACTTGCATCCAATGAGAATTATTACAAGAAAGGGTGTCTGCCCCGACCAGGATCCGGTTAAGATACAGGTGCCCTGACTGAATGTGGAAATAATAGAGCCATTGCACTTTTATCGTCATGAGAACTTTCAGTATGCTTATTGTCAATAAGCTAGTGATGATGAAGATGGTTTGGAAATGTCCTTCGCATGGGAGAACAGAACGTGTCAGTATCTGCTGGGGCCTCGTGGTGAAAGTATCAACACTGAATAAATCCTTTCTACCAAAAGTGCTGTATTTATCGAACAGAATAAGGATTTCACTTACAAAGTAACAAACCAATGCGACATAGCCACTAGGTTTTACTTCGCTCCCTTACCTGAACTTTCTCTTAATGCTTATTCTTGAAAATAGATGATCAAAATTTTGCAGTTTTCATAAGATTAGCTGGGTATTTGTGTGTTTATGCAGTCGTGAAAGTTTTTAAAACTGAAGTTCTGGGAAGAAAACAGAGCGAGAGAGAGGTCGAAAAAATGTTGATTAGGAGGAGGGAATAGGTTTAAAAATTATAAATATCCAGAAAGAACAAGACTACGAGCAAGATAGTCCAGCTCCACAGTGTGTTAGGGAATCGAAGCAGTGTTAATTGACTAGTCACACTGGTCTATGAAGCAGATGAAGTTATGGAAGTTTCCTGCTAGGGAGTACATCCTTAGCTTAAGAATGAACACGGAAGCTGCAGTTTTATTTTTCCAAGAGGTCACCCCATTTTGGAGAAACAGAGCTCAGGTTAATATGTATCTTTATGGGCAGTGTGATAATCCGCCGACTCCTCGCCCCATTTTTTACCTTGCAATTTGCTAACATATACCAATCACTATTTACCCATATTCTCTCTTTGCCTATTGCAGATAAAGCACCTGCCGACCTGATCATCCTTCCTACACGTGTTTCCTGACACCATCCCTTCGTTGGGACAGTTATTCCCAAACCTAATTTTGCTAATTCCCAAAACTTATTTCTGTAAGTAGCCGTCTCTCCTTCCATCGTCACTCAGCCCTTTTGTGGCTGGAAGCACGGAGCAGGCAGTGTACTGTACTTTTCCGTCCAATGGTGCGCCTTTGTAAATGCAAGAGATGCCTTGAAAAAATATTTTCTAATCCACAATAGGGAGGAATCCATCAAACTCTAACAATGTCGCTTTACAGGTGCACTTTTAATGGCAGCTGCTTTGTAAGCACTTCAAAGCCGGATGAAAACCTTGGGTCAGTGTCATCAATTCCATGACCTACGCCTCCCACTCAAGACCTCTCCCTCTCGTATGGGCCTGACAGTGTTCCATCGTTTACTTCAAAACCGTCCACAAGGCGTCACTCTAAAAAGAGTGCGTTCAAGATAGGTATGAAAGGCCTACTATCGGTAGGGGGCATCTAACGTAGTGGAAGTTTTGCTGCAGAATGAGTTCACCCACAATTCAGCAGTTAAAATATGAATGTGGCAGAGAACGTTGGGTTGTTCTTCGTAGAATCGATCCATATCTAACCATCTATATATCTATATATATATATATATATATATATATTTATGTAATAAATGGCAATAACATGTATGTGTGTATATATATATATATATATATATATATATATATATATATATTTATATACATATATATTTCTTCTATATATATATATATATATATATAACTGCTGCTATATATATATAAAATTAGTTCCCACCTTTATTCATCCCTACACAGGAAGGCGTTGGAGGGAAGGGGATTTCAACAAATAATGGACAAACGCTGGACCACATAAACATCATTAATCCGTTTGGATTTTCGGCACTCTTTACGCATCACAGTACATCAGTCAGCACGCAAACACCACCGGATTTTTTTTTTATTTCTCTTAATGTGCAATGTGAAAAAAAAAATCCGATACAGCATCCCTGTAATGTCGACATCATAATTTCATTCGGCGTCTTTTTACGCCAACGATCCCAGGGTGGAAAGCGAACCACGCGAAGTTATCAAGTCTATTGAATTTCACAAAGAAACCTCTTTTGGCAGAACTACCTAACCGACAGAAGCCTTCATTCTCATCTCAAAAGTATGAAAATTCAGAGAGAGAGAGAGAGAGAGAGAGAGAGAGAGAGAGAGAGGGGAGGGGGAGGGGAGGGAGCGTCTGCCGGGTAAGTGAGTTACAGATGGCAGGGCACACATGCCACTATTAAAAGGCAGGAGAGTTTTAACGCACCAGGTCTTTTGTCGCTAATAGTTCAGTGCCATCAGCCATAATTTCCCTAATGGCCAATTTACCAGTTGGTAATTACCAGCATTCCCAGGGAGGCATTTCATGGAAGAAATTTCAATTTCGGATTTCTCTCTCTCTCTAATTAATCCTAAGCTCCCGATCCCATTTCTAAATCACAGAGCGCACATTCCTCAACTTGATCAAAAATCTAATAAAGAATGAAGATGAGCAACTGCTTTAAAGGTTCATATAATGCAATTTCCATCATGTATCTGGCCTATATCAGCTGGATGCTTCATCGTCAAATAAATGTCCCTTGTTCTACTTCAAAAAATAAATAAATAAACAAATAAAAATAAAAGTTCCCAGGCGAAATTGTGTATGAAATCGTGTATTTTTCATAATTACATAACAGATTCATGACGACAGCAGAGTCTCGGTGATAGCTATGTATTATGGTTTTGTTTCCTTTGGAGTCCTACATTTTTCCCATTTCTTGTAGCAATCAGGAAAGAATGAATCACTTCTCACCTGACCTGTCAATCAGACGGACTGTCTAATAGGGGAAAAATTCATATGGATCTTGTTTTCCTCCTTTACTTAATTATTCTTGCGCATTTTAGAGGACTTTAGCTTAACTTTACATTTTAAGCAAACTCTAATTTCGGTGTGAATGAACACCGTAACTTCCGATCACAGTATAAAGTGCGTCCGTCTATTAACAATTCTTTCATGCCCGAAAGATGATATTAATCTTCACGTTCATGTAGATTCGTTTACTTTTTATCAGGGACTAATTATACACTATAAAAACAAGTAAAAAATGCGACGAAGTTTCTTCTGCGCGATCGAGTGTTCTGTACAGCGTATAATGCTGTACGAAATTCTCAGCCACGAGCCAGGCGCACGAGCATGGCTAACTTTAACCTTAAATAAAATAATAATTACTGAGGCTAGAGGACTGCAATTTGGTATGTTTGATGATTGGAGGGTGGATGTTCAACATAACAATTTGCAGCCCTCTAGCCTCAGTGGCTTTTAAGATCCGAGGGCGGACAGAAAAAGTGCGGACGGACAGACAAATAACCATCTCAATAGTTTTCTTTTACAGAAAACTAAAAATGGGACGAACTCTGAACATAAATGGGATTTTTTTTTTTTTTTTTTTTTGCAAAACCTGGACCTAAACGTCTTCTTTCAGAATGGATCAGTTTCAGTAATAATAATATTTTCGGGTGCCACCCTTCACTCGGTTATCACTATACTTACATTTTTGCTGTTGTCATTCCATTAACATAATCAGTATATTTAATCAGGCATTCGCCTTTCATTTCCTTTTTGACTAATATCATCATCTCCGCATCTTTGTGAATATTACTCTCGTAATATTCATAAAGGCACGTAGTAATTGTGCACTCCAATACACTTTCAAGTACATTGTTTGCTATAGAGATGAGTTTTTTCTTGACTGGAAACCTGATATTTGAAATCCAGTTACACCCTTGACATCAAGTTCAGTACAGCGCCTTCCTGAGCATTATTTTATGACTCAGCTGAACCAATAGCTGGTAGGGTCCTAGAGGTCAGTAAGTCGTCGAAATAAACAAATATTCAAATTAAAATCTGGAATTTGTGAACATACATCAGCACTTTATCACAAACTTTCGAATCATATGCCCCTTCTTCAATATGGAAAAAATAATGAAGAGAGATTTTTTTTTGGGGGGGAGGGGATGAGAGTCTTGTGTTTTCTCATGCATGGTTTTATTTTTCTGTACAAGAAAACTATTGAGATGGCTATTTGTCTGTCCGTCCGCACTTTTTCTGTCCGCCCGCAAATCTTAAAATCTACTATGGCTAGAGTGCTGCAAATTGGTATGTTGATCATCCACCCTCCGATCATCAAACATACCAAATTGCAGCCCTCTAGTCTCAATAGTTTTTATTTTATTTAAGATTAAAGTTAGCCACGATCGTGCATCTGGCACCGTATAGGTGCCAACAACTAAGGCCACCACCGGGTGGTGGCTGAAAGTTTCATGGACCGCGGCTGAGAGTTTCATACAGCATTGTACGCTGTACATGAAACTCGATTTTGGTAGCTTTTTTACTTGTTTATTTTCATAAACCAACAACGAATTTGCCACTAAATCCTACACTGAACAGAAAGGAAAAAAAAATACTAGTGAGCAAAAACAAGTAATACAGGAATAACTTACAAAAGACAAACACATACCGGTATTAAAAAAATAAAGTTGTGGGCTCCACATTCTCTCTCTCTCTCTCTCTCTCTCTCTCTCTCTCTCTCTCTCTCTCTCTCTCTCTCTCCTTTCCATCAGGAGAAATTCATTCGGATTCTCCTTTTCCATCAGTAAATTTGAACTTTCCTCTCGCCTCTTCTTCCATCTTTTTTCCTCCATCTCGATTCTCTCCATCACCGCTGAGGACTCTCGTGGTTTTCAAAAGGGGCAGAATCCTTCCAGCAGCCCCCAACACTTTGTCAATCATCTCCGGAGGCTCGCTCCTCCTTCCTCGCCCCTCTTGCAACCGATGATCAATTTCTCAGCTATTTCTATATTTCTTTCTTCTTTACTTTACGCAAATAAAATCATGTTTTGTGCTATCATATTTTAATCGACTTTTTGTCAAGTCTCATTTATCTTATTTCTTGTTTCTCTTAACCGTCCTTATTTCCTTGTGCACATCTGAGCTCTTTCTGTCAAGAAAATCCTTCTCCGTTCAGAGTACATAATTCAATTTAACCTATTTCCTTTGAGGCTGCCAAAACTATTATCCAAATTTCAGGTTTTTTCTTTTTTTTTTTGGAGGGGGGGGGGCGGTTATCACTATGAAATTCTTACAGAACTGAACACTCTCCGGAACTCGTATCAGTTTAGCATTTCCTTTTGATAACAACATCTGGAAATACATTCATCGCTTTTTTTTTCACTGAAATTTTTCACTGAAATTCTAAAACCATTTTTTTAAATGATTTCTTTTAATAACACGTCTTTAAAAATCCATTGTTAGTTCTCCTAATTAAATAGTGCTCTTAAAAATAATCACCTTCTCTCTCTCTCTCTCTCTCTCTCTCTCTCTCTCTCTCTCTCTCTCTCTCTCTCTCTCTCTCTCTCTCTCTCTCTCTCGTCACTGACATATGCTGTTGGTAGGCCTACGATTTTTTGCAATAAGTAAAGTGACTTCCTTGTTATATTTAAGGAAAAATAAATAGATGGGCATTTAAATGAGTGAATAAACGGTAAACGCAAAATAATGTTAATGTCACTGAGTATAAATATGCACATACAGGAGCGCGCGCGCGCGCTTACACACACACACAAATGAAGACAGATATATGATATTGCCAAATGTAACAAATGAAATTTCTCTCTCTTTCTCTCTCTCTATCGTGGATTTTGTCTTTATTTATATATTCATCACCTTCCATATTTTCCTGATTCAGTTATACATACATACATGCATGCACGCACACACACACATATATATATACAGTATATATACACACACATATATATATATGAAATTTTTTATTACACCGTGATTTATATACTCGTACAATCATGAAGCTACAAATGTCAGGTAGCGTGAATTTGATATTAAGCGACATTTGCAGCTTCATGATTATATATATATATATATATATATATATATATATATATATATATATATATATATATATATATATATATATATATATATATATATATATAAATTATATATATATATAATATATATATATATAATATATATATATATATATATATATATATATATATATATATATATAGCCTATATATATATATATATACATACACACACACAGAGGAGATGATCTTCCACACCTCCACTATTCTCGCCGTGTTCACAACCCTCCCTCACTCATCCCTAATGAGACTTCAAGCGAGAGACAGCCCCTTTTTCAACGGGCTTCATCTGCAGAATTCCCCTTGGGGAGAACGCCGTGTTCCTCCGTGTAATTCCCTTAGCTTTCGACGCCGTATTTCTCCGTGTAATTCTCTTAGCTTTCGACGCCGTGTTTCTCCGTGTAATTCTCTTAGCTTTCGCTAGGAGAGTTGAAGTGGAAGAATTGTTGTAAATGATAACATATGAGTGCGTTCAGCCAAATGGAGAATACATTATGAATAGTTTCATGAGGGGATGGGGATTTCCTCATCGAGGCCGAGCTGTTTTGACGGTAGACATTTGACGGAACATTGAACACTCACGTTCGGCGTTTTTCTCTCTTCCTTCTTTCCATCTTAGCTGCGGCCCACAACGACCGACTAACAATTCCGTGCTAAAGCACTGCTTATATCAACAGCGGTGTACTGATTTTTAGGGAACAGGCCCATTAGCCTGCACTTTTCCG
Organism: Macrobrachium rosenbergii; assembly: GCF_040412425.1. Classification (NCBI taxonomy): domain Eukaryota; kingdom Metazoa; phylum Arthropoda; class Malacostraca; order Decapoda; family Palaemonidae; genus Macrobrachium; species Macrobrachium rosenbergii. The sequence continues at coordinate 3,776,529 of NC_089765.1, forward strand.
TTTCGATAATATTCATACCACTTTGCAGAGAGAGAGAGAGAAATTTCATTTGTTAGATTTGGCAGTATCATATATCTGACCTCATTTGTAATGACAAATATTATGCGAGAGAAGAAAAGCTGGTAATCTTTGGTCTCCCATATCTCTGCGAATGAGAAAGTTTCGGTGAACCCGACTTAAACATGGCAATGAATGTTATAATGACAGATAACGAAACTGATAAAAATTTTTAATAAAAAAATATGGACTAACAATTCCTCTTCTATACAGCATTCGTCATCCTTTGTCTGTAACTAATGGAAATGCACTGTCACTAGGTAATTCGCGAAAACGATGAAATATCTCTCTCTCTCTCTCTCTCTCTCTCTCTCTCTCTCTCTCTCTCTCTCTCTCTCTCTCTCTCTCTCTACAGACACACACACAATATCTATTTATCTGTTTATCTATGTATATATATTATATCTATCTATATAAATAATATATATATATAAATGTATATATAATATATATATATATATATATATATATATATATATATATATATATATATATATATATATATATATACAAACACACACACAACTTCAACATCTCTTACAAAGTCCTCCACTGCCCTTCTCAAACCGTTAGCCATTTTTAGCGTACTTTTATCCCCTGTCTGCAAATACACCTTTAGTCAGCACTTCGAGTAACAAGAAATATATCTGAATGATCACTAAATAACTTATAAATATATATTCCCAAGCCCATGCCATTACATAATCTCCATTTACGGATTAACAAATATTTCACGTTAAAAATGTTCTCTTTATCGTCTTTTTCGCTCCTCGAAGTAATCGTTTCTCCTTCCAATTTTCTAGTTTCAGCGAAATGAAATGCCTTTTCCATCATAGTTTCCACCTGTTGAGTTAAAGAAAAAAACCGGTACTCGTCTTGTTTCTGTTCGATGTGTTGGAAATGATTCTTTTTCCGCCTGCCTTTCATTCAGAAAACGGAAAATATTCGTATTTCTTCACAAACACTCCGAAAGTTGGAAGTGTTGCTCTACGCCCTCTTATTTTCCCCAGCCTGCGTGAACTGAAATGGTTCCTCATTCTCTCTTTCCGCACGGGCAGTTATTTGCGTTACTCTAGTCTTAATACGTTTTATCAAAATTCTTCTGGTTAGGAAAAATTTTCTAGTACATACCATTCCCACAACGCGAGGTGAAACCAACGCTTCCCTTTTCCATATTCTATCCGAGGTTTAAACGGGTTTCTCATCTACATAATTTCTTTCTCCGCTCGAACTGTTTTCCTCAGTATTGCAATAATGCTTGACGCTAAAAACGTTTAGTACTTTGTTCCATTGCCGAGGCGCAAATTCCTGAGATGTATTGCACCAGTGCTGTTTTTTTTTTTGCCATGCCCCTGGGTTAGGTTAGGTTAGGATAGGTAACGTCAGGAGAGGACATCAACGACATTTTGGGTGTGGGAAACAAAATGAGATTATTTTCAAGAAAATTCTATGGTTAGTTTTTAAGATATGGCGTCCCGCTTTTTTCAGGGAAAGGTCTCGGTACTCGTTTACATCTCGGGAAAATGCTGGCGAGGCTAAAACCGTTCCTTGAATCAGCTTCATTACTGTCTCGTGAGTGAAGAACAGTCTCCCTTCTTTCACTTCGAATGAATGCTGCAAGCATTGTTGTACCTCAAAAAAAGAAAAGTAAAATCAATGTATTTAAATATCCTTCGTTCCAGCGTCTTGTTGAAAAAATGATTAAGTCTTCCTTCTTTTCCCAGCATCCTTCACCGAAACTAGGATCCTCAACTGATGGCGCCAGAATTCCCTAATGCTATTAAGGAAGGTTGGAGGTTTTCCTTGCGTCATCCGATATGAAAACTTCGCAAACTTTCTCCTTAACTAACAGGTAAACAGAGACCCATTAATTGGTGATCAACAGGGCATGGCAATAATCAATACACCGAGATCCCCCGGGGCAGCAAACTCTCCACTAGCATACTAGTAACACTACCTATATGTTATGAAATTCGTCCAGATAACAAAAGTTAACTTATCTTTTACACATTTACTGCACCGTTCTATTGGTATCTCTGCTGTTGTGAAGTAAAATTTGTACATTCTATTGGTAACTCTGCTGTTGTGAAATAAAATTTGTACAAACATTACTGAGTAGAATATAGAATTTAGGCCAAAGGCCAAGCACTGGGACCTACGAGGTCATCCTGCATTGAAAGGGGAATTGACAGTAAGAAGGTTTGAAAGGTGTAACAGGAGGAAAACCTTGCAGTTGCACTATGAAACAATTGTTAGGAGAGGGTGAAAAGCTAGATGGGGGAAAGAGAATGTGAATAGAGGTACAGTTATAGGAATGAAAGAGGTTGCAGCTAGGGGCCGAAGGAGCGCTGCAAAGGCCCTTAAGTAATGCCTACAGTGCACTGCAAAAGGTACACTGACGGCACTAGCCCCCTACGGAGGTACAAACATGATTGAATTTTCTCAACAAATTTGATGTCGCTCATTGCGCCTGCCAATAATTTGGTCAAAGAAAATAAAAAGAAATAAGCAGAGCCATACTTTCTTACAGATCAGTTATATTGCCCTATGCAGCTGCTAATAATTTTGTCACAGAGCCGTATTTCCTATTAAAATTTTTCTATATCTCTCGCGTACATTTTCACTGAAAATTACCTTTTGAAAAAAAAAAAAAACACTTATTGGCATTATTATCCTGCAGCCGACATGATAATAATAATAATAATAATAATAATAATAATAATAATAATAATAATAATAATAATAATATTTTAAAACCAAATAAATTTGGAGCCTGACGTTTTAAAAGCATTGAAATAAACTATTAAGGACTAAAGGGATGTGTCGCCTAAAAGTTCCCTTGAGTTTTGCAAAGGAAAAATGCAATTATCTTTAATGGGCTGCTAGTGGTCTCTATGTGACCAATTGCGTAATCATTATAAATTAAGTTAACGAGTTTATGCTCGACAAAACAATAGTGTCGGAGAAAGCAATAATAACAAGAGAGAAATGAATTGTAATTCAAAATGCACGCTGCTGAAATACAAACACCAAAAAACTCATCATTAATAACTTCAGCAATTAATTCGAGGAAAATTACCATCCGGAATTTCAGTGCAGAAGTAATATCAATTCAAACCACACCGACCGTTCCTCGAGAAGAATGTATACAAAATATACAATTCAGGCCCAAGGCCAAGCGCTGGGACCTGTGAGGTCATTATACAGCACTGAAAGACAAATTGAGAGTAAATGGTTACAAAGGTGTAACATGAGTAAAACCTCGCAGTTGCGCTATGAAACAATTGTTAGAAGAGGGTCGAAAGTAAAATGGAAAGAATTTGAAAGGAGGTCCAGTAAAAGAAATGAAAGGGGTTGCAGCTAGGGGTCTAAGGAAGGGACGATGCAAAGAACCTTAAGTAATGCCTACAGTGCACCGCGCGTGAGGTGCACGGAATACGTATTAATCAAGGATTCTGCATACGCTTCAAAAAACCTCCAATGGCAAGGCGTCCACCGAGAAATAGAAGTAGATGGGGCTCAACTAATTTCAGAATTCATGATCTTGTCAAAGACTGAAACAGACCCACAGTTCGGATTTGAATCACTTGAGGGAGCATGCAATAACAGTTTAGGGGAAGCTGTTATCCACAAAAAAAAAAAAAAACTTGTTTACACCAGCAATATTCGTCTAAGATAATTTACTGAGTAAAATACATTCAAACTTCTTAAAAGCAGTGTCAACGTATTTCGTGTATAACATTAGCAATGAAAAGGAATTCTGCTGTAATTTAAAAGAAAAAAAGGGGGGGGGACGAGGGAGGGAATCCCTTTCAACAACCTTAGGCTGCTTTACTTCGATTTGGTTCTATAATGAAACAATTGAAAAATGCGCCGAAGTTTCTTCGGCGCAATCGAGTTTTCTGTACAGCCGCTACAGCGTACAATCAAGGCCACCAAAAATAGATTTATTTTTCGGTGGTCTCGGTTTAACGCTGTATGAGCCGCGGCCCATGGAACTTTAACCACGGCACGGTGATGGCCTGTCCTATAGCGTTGCCAGAAGCACGGTTATGGGTAACTTTAACCTTAAATAAAATTTAAAAAAAAACCGAGGCTAGCGGACTCAGTTTGGTCTGTCTGATGACTGGAGGGTGAATAATCAACATACCAATTTGCAGCCTTCTAGCCTCAGCAGTTTTTAAGATCTGAAGGGTGGACAGAAAAGAAGGGGAAGGAAAAAGTGCGGACGGACAGAAAGTTTTCTTTTACAGAAAACTAGAAAAACGCGCCCAAGGTGACCAAATTGATATTTATGGTTCTAATCTCATAGAAAATATTTTTCTGGAAGTCAATGATGACTTGACGATTGCCAACGCAGGCAACCTCTCAATTATTTTTGACTCAATCATTTGCTGGCCCCATTTACATGGACAAATTATGAGAGAACACAACAGAGCTTGCGAGGAAAAATATTTTCGTTTGGACTTGGTTATGAAAAATGTAAACCTCGTGATAGTTATTCCCAGTTCAAGAAGCGACCTGCAATAATAACCTTGACTAATCTTAACTCTGGCCACTGAGCTCGAAAGCAATTATTTCGTATATGTCGAACAAATATGATTATATACATAAGTATTTTTAGATATTTTTATATGAAATTCTTTTTAAACTTGTTTAATTATTTTTAGTTTTCTATCTAAATTTATTACGGCGTCAATAACCTAGATGTTGTGACGCCAGTTTTAATAGGCATAATAAATAAATCAATCCGAAGCATTATGCAATTCAAGTGAAAAAGAGAGGGAGAGAAAGAGCGTGGGTGTGTGTGTGTGTGTGTTTGTGTGTGTGTGTGTGCGCGTGTGTGTTACTTTCTTCTTTTCACCTACTCCCAAAACCATACCTCTTATGTGCTTCCTTCTCAGTGGCTGTTTCAGGACGGCGGACCAATGAAAACCAACTCCTGGTAACTCTCCTTCCCTCTACCCCCCTTACGATGGGAGGAGGAGGAGGAGGAGGAGCGGAGAATGTTAATGGGAGAAAAGTTACTGATCATCTTATCCCTCTCGGCTTCTTTAATAAAGAGATTAACCGCTGTCACGCCATCCACCTTCACCCGTCACTCATCCACCCGTCTTTCATCTCGCATTGAGGTCTCCGTCTGTTCTCACATCCGTCCCTTCTCTCTTCTGTATAATACTCCCTCGCCTTAAAAAAAAAAACACACACACACACAAAGATCTGAAGTATTCACAAACTTGAAAATGGGTCCCTCTTATCTTTTTCTTCCAGGGCATCTCTGCTTCGCTACAAAATTCTTCTTGTCGGGGTCATTTTTCCTCGGGTGTGATCTATGTATTAGTAACCAGTATATAGTTATATGACAAAATATCGTTGTAGCTACGTTTAATTGCCTTTGTACGTTCAACTAATAGTGTAACAACATAAACGGTGTCTGCACTAACAGACGGCTCACCAGCATCTTGTTGAACACCGCCAGTACACAGCATCCTTACCTCTGGCATTATAAATCTGGGTTTCCTGGACTTTAACACCCTTCCGCTCCAATAACATTTTACACAGGCACAGTCCATCTCCAGACACTCTGATCTATGAATTCTCCCAGATTCTCACCCTTTCAGATCTCCTTCCACTGCATACACCACCAAGCAGTTCATCTGCACAGCCTTACCTTTCTTCTTCCAGTCGCTTCCATAAATGGGAATTAACTAACAATACCTTCGTATATTCCCTCTTGATCTCCAAAGATAACGAGTACATTAGGAAGATCAATACACACACTCACATACATACATATATATATGTGTGTGTATATGTATATGTATATATGTGTGTATATATAGATAATATATGTACACATATATACATATATATACATATATATATATATATATATATATATATATATATATATATATATATATATATATATATATATATATGTATATATATATCTGTGCCTGTATGGCCTGATAGGTAGCATTCTCGTCTACCAAGCAAGGGACCTAGATTCAATTTCTGGGCAAGAACGGTAAAACCTCAGCAGTGGATTATGTACGTGGTAGTGAGACGACTGTGAATACCTCAATCAGGTGAAAATTAAGCTTGGGGTTGGCAACCTCACCCTAAAAGACTTCCTAACCCCTTAAGGATTAACAGGGACAGGTGAACCTCCCAAGATTATTGCTTAAAGCAACAGCTCTGAATCTGGCAAGATTAAACAGACTACAAAAAATTAAACCAGCACTGATGTTCCCTTTTCCCTTATTGGAGAAAACTTAAAGAACCAAAGAAATATTCCATTTCACCTTTCAAGTGGTAGTAAAATTTCTCTCGAGCCTTCAATCATTTATGCCATTCATTCTTTCCTGCCAGAATTCTTTAAACACATAAATGAAAACCTAATATGTTTGCGCCAGTGACAGTTGCCCATGAGTGTTGAAAGTCCCCTCGCACCTCCTATACACATGTGTGGGTATGTCATTAATCATAAAAACATCATATATTTACATAGGCTGCTGTTCGAATGAGTCAACAGTCAAAAAACAATTTTATCACTCCAACGTGTATTGCTAGCTTGAAGTTCATTTTTGATCCTACGGTCATGAACAGTTTCTAGCAACTGCACACCCAATATTTTCAAAATTCTGTTTTAGTTTGCACCTTCGCCATATTGTATAATTCATCAAAGTGTCAGTTCTTTTCTCCGTCTAGACAGCCGTCGAGTCTCCGCAAGACCTCGTGTCTGGTTTTCTTTCCAAACAGCTTTTATGGGAGTAAGCTACACTGACTGGCTCGCTTGAGATTTGTGGGGCGTAAGCTCTCTCTGCCTCCAGGGCAGACTTAGCCGGGGTTATTGAGAGAGTGAGAGAGAGAGAGAGAGAGAGAAAGATTGTGAGGGAGGCAAATACCATACTGTACGTATGAAGCCTAACGATTTACGAGTTGACCCCATAAACAAGAACAGTTTTCTGTATCTGTAACTCATTCAATATTGTTACGCAGAGATTTTCTATAAAGAACAACAAAATGTGGAAATGCAAATAGCATTTCATTCAAATTAACATGAAAGTTTTTTATCTTTTTTTGTGATAAATCACTGGCGAATTAGCTAACTTCCATTTTATTCCTTTTAATAAAAATATACAAAAGAATGCTGTACAGCTGCCTCAAGATTACAAAGAGGCCAAATCAATATAGTTTTAAAAAATCAGGAGAAAACGGATATACAGTAATTCAACTACGACCGTTGCAATCGTAGTATATTAATTTTGCTGCCATTGAAGTTTTAAAACATATCAAGCAATATTTGCAAAAATAAAATGGAAAATGTCTAGTTTCAAGTCGTAAATATCACCGAGTCTAAATTCTCCCATGACCGAGAGCGCAGTTGAAGGCAGTACCACAATGAATACCCCGCCATTCTATTATTGATCCAGTGATATACCCACGCGCGCACATACATACATACCTACAAACAAACATACATACATACATGCATACTTGCATACATATATGTATGTACGTAGATACATACTGTACCTACATACATACATGCAGACATATGTATATGGGTGTCTTAACAAAATCATACATACATACCTAATGCATGCGTACACACGTTTATGTAGATACATACATATATGTATATGGGTGGGTGTGTGTCTTAAAAATATCATATACATAACCAATAATTCAAGAGATAATAAAGGTTACTCTCCAACTCCTTATCCCTCAATAATTACCTGTAACAATCATGATCATGTTCACGACGAAGTTAAGCAATTAGATTAAAAGATAAAATGCTCTTCAAGCATCCAGAATTAAATTAATCCCGCCAACGTGAATAAAATTTTGTAAAAAAAACAAAAAAAAACAAAAAAGGGAAGGGGGGAGTGAAAAGAACTATGCGCAGAATTTTGTGAGCCAAAATATATCATGCCACTGGTGACCTCACAGCCAGGATTTACAATGCAAATGAATTCAATTCGTCCCATTTACCTGCTTGCTTTCATATGCGCAATTGCCAGTTATTCTAATTTTCTCGGTCAGGTGAAATGTGGCTGTATGATGTCATTACCCAGTGGGGTTATTAATTATCGTTGGTTGTAATATTATGCTGCGCACGAAATTATTATTTGACATCGAGGCGTAGCAATAGTAATTAAAATGATAAATTGAACTAAATATCAGATAAACTTCTTTCAAGCAAATATAACTCTTCAAAACAAAGGTAAAGAACATAATGCTGTAGAGGGACTCAAGTTCTTTTCTCTTGTGTCAGAGAGAGAGAGAGAGAGAGAGAGAGAGAGAGAGAGAGAGAGAGAGAGCAGCATCACGCAGGTCATCTTCCCCGCACCCTCCACTCGATAATATTCAAATCACACCTTACGTTGAGAAGAATTGGAACATCTATCGGAGTCTGGATTCGAGTGCTCTTACGTTGGAACAATCAAAATTCCAAGATGGAGAAGAAATTAAGGTTTATCTAAGTTTGGAAAAATCTCCAACAACCATAACACGCGTTAATAAACAACCAACAAAAGCCTCCGGTGAAGACCGAAAATCATCAAAAGAGGCTCTTCTCAGCCAACCTGATACAAAGCACAGATATATAACTGTGTGTGTGTGTGTGTGTGTGTGTATATATATATATATATATATATATATATATATATATATATATATATATATATATATATATATATATATATATATATATATATATATATATAATATATATATATATATACAAATATATAATTTATATACCTATGTACAGTATATATATATATATATATATATATATATATATATATATATATATATATATATATATATATGTATATATAAATATTTATATATATGTACAGTAGATGTATATATAATATATATATATACATATATATATTATATATATACATACATAATTGCTTAAGCGAAGTCAATAGGCAAGGCTCCCATCTTGCAAGGGTGCTCATCGGAGGCTGTCAGTATCAGCCAGATGAGCAGACGCTGTTACCTTGCTTATCAACTGACAGCTCAATCATCCTTTCGCTGGCCACAAAAGCCCACCGAACAGTTTTTTTCTCTCTCTGTAGGGTTAGAACCAATCTCATCCTGTAAAATGATGCTGATAAGAAATAAAAAAAAAAAAAAAGGATACCATTCAAATAAAAACACAGTTAAGATTGTGATATCAACTACGATATAAAAGCTAATGTAATATGACCGTACTGAGGGCGTAGGACACCAACACACACACATGTATATGGATATATACATATATGTATATATTTACATATTTATATATACATATATATATATATATATTTATATACATACATATATATGTGTGTTTGTGCGCGCGCGGGCGTGCGTCTCGAGTTGTGTCGCTTGAAAATACGTAACTTTACCCGCAGAAATATTAAGCCACAAATATCACTAAATATCGAATTCACTTTACCCTGTGAATGATTTATACCCGAGGGGAATTATAACTGAGAAGTGGATCTGCCTGGGCCAGTAAACGAAACGGTGCCTTTTGGTTTTGATACAGCGTTATACATTCGATTTATTTATTTGATAGATACAGTGATATACAGTCAACCTATCCATTCGGCTATCAAGAGAGATTCAACTGATTTCGATCACGTTGCCCACGCGCGCGCGCACACGCACACACACAAGCGTTTACATCGAATGCATATCTATATTAACGGAGAATCCCGTCATACACAGCACAAACTTTATTTGCACTGTAGTTTCAAATGATTCCAATTCCTTTTTTTACGTTTTTTTCGGCGTTTTATTCAGTGGAAAATTAAGTTTCCAGATGAAGAATACTTGGCAGTACCATGCAAAGCTAACATGAATAAGTCATTATTCGCCCGTTTTGTGCAAGAGAATGCAAGTTCCTTCGAACAGATCTGAAAGTATAATCTGTCATGGAATGTCTATGGCCGTAGGCATAATTTTAAACTTTTTTGTTTACGATGCAGATGTGTACCGATTAAGATGAGGTGGTTTTGCTGAAGACCGTTTCTTATATACCTCACAGTTACAATGAACAGGATAAGCGTATAATAAGCAGGGAGCACTTTACAAAGAAAACTGACCAATGAGAATTGAGCTGAATTGTGGTAGCACCGCTCAGGTAGCTGGGATCCAGATGACCATGATTACTATTCAAGTGATGCTGGTAGAGGGTCATTTGTCTTGATCCTTGGATAGTGAAGTTTTGTGAGGCTTCATTTATACGACAGTACAATATGCTGAAAGGTCATTTACCAGTCCGTCTTGGATACTGAATTTCTGGGTGACTTCATCTGCACTTGTTGGTGTACTGCTGAAATGGATGTCTGAAATTTCACGTCTGTGATGAGTTCATTCAGACAATGATGGCCAAAAGCTTTCAAATTCTCTTGTGTCAGCTTGTTACTTGAGGTTAATAGTGTCATTTTCAAGCATTTCCCTGTTCTTATTTGTGCACATCTGTTCGAGATGACAAGCTGGCCTCAAAATTCCTCGAAATCGCGAGTTTAGCAATTCTGGAAGAAGCAAAAACAGCAAAAACATGAATAGAGCGTCTCATTTCCATGTTTTTATTTGTGCATATCTGTTCGAGATGACGGGCTGGCCTTACTGTGCTTCGAAATGTTAAGAGATAGATTATCATCCAGGAAAGAACCATGAACAGAGCGTCCTTCCGAGCCCAGGGTTAGGAACTGAAACAATTGGCTTCTCATGAAGAGTAGGATGGTTGAAACACCCATATCTCCAAAAATGAAAAAAATAAAAAAAAAACGGATTTCATTTCCATAGCGATGCGTTTGGTACCAACATAACATCAATTTCAAAAGCTTAAAAGTAGTATTAACTGTTTTTTCTTTCTTGAAACTTCGACTTGAAGAACCTGTTATTTTTTCTAACTTGTCTTGCATTTTCACCTATTCTTGTTCTTCATCCTTCGATCAACCCTTTATTTATCAAAGGAAAACTTCACATCGCATTCTTCATGGTAAATGAGGTGTTGGAAACAAGCGACTTACTCATACTCTAAGTAAAGATGCAGATTAATTTTTAAGTTTTTTCTTCGTCTAATAACTGCATCTAACCTTTCATCCTTGCTTTGACTCAACGCATTCGTAAGTACAGCGAGTTTCTGTCAATTCTATAGCACCAACACTTTTCCTTGTACTTCAGTTAACTAACAGTGCATTTGCCAGAAGTCTAATATTCAAAAGGACAAAATGGTCATTCCTTAAAGAATATAACGCCGTCTTACATCACCCTCGTTGAACCTTCTGAATAATAACAATAATAATAATAATAATAATAATAATAATAATAATAATAATAATAATAATAATAATAATAATAATAAAGAGCCTCTGCATTGACCTTCAGATGTTTCTGTAAGCTACCAACAGACTTCAGAAGACGAGATCAATACTTATTTGTCATTTATCAGACAAGAATAATAGCTAGCAATCGAATAACCCGTGACAGCTTGAATTACTCAGTCAATGCTACCGATGTGTTACGTACATACATTAATTACATACAGGTTTGTATATATACATATAGGCTTAAAAAATCACAGTAGGTGCGTGACTTCAGTATATGTTTATATATATATATATATATATATATATATATATATATATATATATATATATATATATATATATATACATATATATATATATATATATATATATATATATATATATATATATATATATATATATATATAAACTCCCCCTAGGTGTAATTTATTCTCAAGGTATAGCGAATTCGATATTAAAAGATATTTGTGCCTTAACATTTGTGAGTATAAAAAAAAACCACACACATAAACATACATTATATAAATATATATAAATATGTAAGTATATATATACATATATTTATATACATATGAGAGAGAGAGAGAGAGAGAAAGAGAGAGAGAGAATATTCGCATCACTCCAGCCCCACCAGGTATAATAAACTTGGATGTATCAAAGCCAACTCACGTCGAATTCCATTTGTTCAACAAAAGGACAATTCGGCTTCCCTTTGTTGCAGCCGTCATGAATCCTAATTCAGTTACATCACACATACGACACACAGGAGTGAGCACAACTTTTATAAACTCTCTCATGTCCACCGAAGAAAATTAAGTCACCAAAAAGCTTACAAATGGGAGAAGTAACTGCCAGAACTACATGAAAAAGTATGTGAGGTTTCCAAGCCCATACTGCTCTACTCAAAAGTTTAACAAAATATAAATTAATTAGGTTTGACGTATCTAATGTGATGTTCAATAATATACACACATACATGTGTGTATGTATGTATGAGTGTGTGTATATGTGTATATATATATATATATATATATATATATATATATATATATATATATATATATATATATATAATTTTAAAAAATACTTTTTCTACTTTCTGGATACATACATTCATTAACCGATAAGATATCAAATCTTCTGGTTTTTTATGGAAAATAACTTTAATTCTTTACTTTTTTTACTAAATACATAAAAGAATCAGTGCTTGAACATGCGCGCGCAATCAAACAAACGTAGAAACACGAAAACGATCCTCAAAAAAAAGGGGGGTGGGGGGAGAGAAAGCACCCCTCCTCTTCATCGAGATGTACCGGAGAGACATTTCGCAATTAGAAACCGTCAGCTGATGACCCCACCGTGGATATTAAACTTCACCGTCGATTTCTCCCTTGATGACGACTTACAATCGTGACCTTAACTGAATCAGGGGCACATCGGATTTTCATGGGCCCTCTGCTCTAATGAAATCTGATCTCTCATTAGCCTTATCTCTCGGGTACAATACCCCGTTCATTACGAATATGTCAAAGAGCCCGCCACTCTTTCTCCGCCAAATTTGCAGGCTGTTGGAATTTAATGGTTCCCGGCACTTAATCAGTTATGTGCCGGATAGACACGCAAATGAAAGGCAGAGCCTATTATCCCAAGTAACACAAAGTAATTGATATATTTACTTTTCAAGTCGTGATACTGTTTGTTTGCCTCCCGAAGACGGTTCTTTGAATTCTTGATTCCTCAAAAAACCAAAACATCTGTTTTCCAGTTCTTTCTCATATTGTCAGAAAATAATACCATTTGTGTGCTGTCATCATTACTTCAACATTCGTAAAAAGGAACAAGTTTCCCAAATCTTTTTCCTCGTAAGCTAACAGGGGAAATTCAAGCAAATCGAGACGGCAGATGATCGTATTCATTTACGCTCATCGTTTATACAGCGCTCATTTGTAATTATTACAAGTATCCCCCATTACCAACAAAGCCTTTCTTATGACAAATTACCACAAGTACGCCGCTCTGGAGAATAATGCTCACTGTTAAACTTTAAAATGGTCTCCTCGGTCGCATTTGCCTCGATTCCTTTAATTCTCGTCTTCTAATGAGTTGGTTGGCAGTACACTTCCCACGCCCCGGGCACCCTCCCCCACACCTCCTCTAAAAAGGTAAGAGACACCACTTCTTCTTCGTCCACCTTTCTCGCGTTTCAATTACGTTAATTCAGGAAATCAGGTTACCTCTTCGAAGACCCTTCGGATAAGTAACATCGAAACTGTCAAAATTCGGGGGCGTATAACTACGCCATCGGGGGAAGGTACACCAACTAAAGAATTGCGATTGACACTTTTCCAGGTAACCTGTTAATGCGTTTGGAAGAGACCTTCGCTGATTTTTCTCTACATTGTAAATTCTGGAGCATTTTGGGTCAGCGAATGAGAAGATATACCTAACTAAAGCAAGCTTGGTCACTGCAAAGTATATGTTCCTTGAACTGAGCTCTCGTGTGACGACCAGCCCGACAAAAAACTAGAAACGTTTGACCATGTATAAATTATATATATGTACAATATTCACTCATGCTTCTGGCGGCTACATATTCCAAGCTGCTTTGGCCAGAATTCCTAGATGACCGGTTACAAAATATGGATCTGGTTTTAATGAACTTAGTATTATGATCATCATTATTCATTAAATGAAACCTATTCACAAAGAACAAACAAGCCCACAGGAGCCACTGATTTGAAAATCTAGCTTCCAAAGAATATTAAGGTGTTCATTGGGAAGAAGTAAGAGGAAGTAAAGGGAAATACAGAAAGAAGAGATACAACTTATTAAAAAAAAGAAAAAGTAAAAGTACATCAACTCACTAACGAATGAACATATAACGACACCTCTATCGCCACACAGTGGTAATAAAACCACCTAATACAGTCTGACAAGCTATTTAATATTCTCAGAACTTTCATAGCCCGCCCTTTTGAGCACTACGGTGAGACAAGAAATGATTTGGGCGCACACGGTGTCACTATAAATCGTATGCTTTCACGGTTTCGTCTGTGCTTTTAGGTGGAAATTCTCAAGCAGAAACCTGTTTAGATCTGAACAATTTTATGGCAGTGAATTTACTTACTTACTAATCTTGGGGAACTCGGCATATACCTTATTTATGCCTAATGCCATTAGCTTTCAGAATGAAAATATGCCAAAAAGGAAACAAAATCATTTTACAATAATTTCAATAAGGCTCAATACAATGCTTTTCATTCAGGCTGAAATAAAAATGACTGCACCATATGCTATTGACTGGCAGCAAAAAGATTTCTTACTCAGCAGTTTTTTGTTTTTTTTTACTCTTTGTCGTTGTAAGATAATCTTGCACAAATAATTCACAAATTCCTAGTCTTCACTCATTCTTCGTGAATGCAGAAACTAAAAAAAAAAATAAAAAATAAAAAATGCGCCGAAGTTTCTTCAGCCAATCGAATTTTCTGTACAGCCGCTACATTGTATAACCAAGGCCATCAAAAATAGATCTATCTTTCGGTGGTCTCCGTATAATGCTGTTTGAGCCGCGGCCCATGAAACTTTAACCACGACCCGTTGGTGGCCTATCCTATATCGTTGCCAGACGCACGATTTTGGCTAATTTTAACCTTAAATAAAATAAAAACTACAGAGGCTAGAGGGCTGCAATTTGGTATGTTTGATGGTTGGAGGGTGGATGATCAACATACCAATTTGCAGCCCTCTAGCCTCAGTGGTTTTTAAGTTCTGAGGGCGGACAGAAAAGTACGAACAGAATAAAGTGCGGATGGACAGACAAAGCCGGCACAATGGTTTTCTTTTACGAAAACTAAAAACAAAAGAGTTAAGTAAATCAATGATCAGGTAAAATAAACCAATGATAAAGCAAGTAATCACATACAACCACACTCGGAAGAGACATTTTCAACTTTATATGATCTTTTCGACGTTCCATTCTTTCACAGGTTCACTAAAGGCTGTTCTCAAAGCAAAAGGCCGTGCCTGCGCGCGACAGGGTTAACCTAGCAGCAACAAAATACACCTGCTCCAATTTACCCTGCCTGTGCCTCTCACTTATTTCCCTGACTATTCCTAAAGAATATTCCTCACTCACGGTCACCCTACCGCTGGCAGTTGGAGGGTTCGCTTTCAATACGGCTTAATCCCTGCGGCCATTCCCCAGCCCCCATAATTCTCACGCTAGGCCACTTGGGAAAGTATGGGTTGGGGTAATTCATTAAGAGGTTCCATCACCAAGGGACTTCGCTGTCTTTATTGGTATCATAGACTCCACACGCACTACAGTATCAGTTCGCCTTTTCCACAAGAGAGAAATTCAATTCTTATTTACGAAATTCTATAGGAAAATGTCTGAAAGTTAAGCACATCATATATATATATAATATATATATATATATATATATATATATATATATATATATATATATATATATATATATATATATATATATATATATATATATGTCGCTAATATCAAATCCACGCTGCCTCGGGAATATCCCCGATGGGGAATTATCACCGAAGGGGAATTTATAAGTAATAAATGGACGGGCACTGTCGAGTCTCGATCCCACGACACAGATACTCATCCAGCAACTCCAGTCGACGTTCTACCCACTGAGCTATCAAGAGAGGTATAAGTTAATGCCAAGTCTGGTGTACTTTATTCACCCGTCGAGAGCGGGGAAATTGTACTTAGCTTCGGCATTAACCCACCATGATAGTTCTTTGGTACGTTTGGAACACGCAGCTCTTTTTATGACGGGTAAATACAGTACACCAGACTCAGCATTAACTTATACCTCTCTTGATAGCTCAGTGGGTAGAACGTCGACTGGAGTTGCTGGATGAGTATCTGTGTCGTGGGGTCGAGACTCGGCAGTGCCCGTCCATTTATCACTTATAAATTCCTTCGATGATAATTCCCATCGGGATATTCCGAGGCAGCGTGGTTGATATTAAGCGACATTTGTAGCTTCATGATTGTATATAAATCATGGTGTGATAAAAATTTCATATATATATATATATATATATATATATATATATGTATGTATGTATGTATATGTATATTATGGTGACACGGGTTCGTTTCCCGCGACCGGACGTGACAGCCACTTCAATTTCTTGCACTTGGATATCCAAAAAAGCACGAAGAATTCGAGAGGTTAAGAGGACATTGTGGTTATTACAATTACATATATATGTATGTATTTACATGTTATATACAGTATATATATGTATATATATATATATATATATATATTATATATATATATATATATATATATATATATATATATATATATATATATATATATATTTACATAACATTACCAGTAGAAATAAGACTGAATGCAAATCTTGGCCGGTTTCGTGTTTATTTCTTAGCCACTGACGAATGATGGTATTTTTAAAATTACCAGTATTGTTCATGTTAGGCAAAGGAACCAGATATTCATTTTCCTTCATTTTCATTTCCGTTCATTTACTCGGTATTATGTGTGTCTTGTGTTGTTCACAATCCTTATCAAATCCCCATCTCACAAAAGCAGATGTCAAATTCTCTGGCTGGACCCTTTATTTCTTAATACGGGATTATATTTTTGCTTGATGACTTTCATCTATTTTGCTTGATGACTTTCATCTATTTTGCTTGGTGACTTTCACCTATTTTGCTTGATGACTTTCAAATATTTTACTTGATGACCTTCATCTGTTTTGCTTGATGACCTTCATCTACTTTGCCCGATGACTTTCATCTGTTTTGTTTGACGACTTTAATCTATTTTGCTTGATGACTATCATCTATTTTGCTTGATGACTTTCATCTATTTTGCTTGATGACTTTCATCTATTTTGCTTGGTGACTTTCATTTATTTTGCCTGATGACTTTCATCTATTTTGCTTGATGACTTTCATCTAGTTTGCTTGATGACTTTCACCTATTTTGCTTGTTGACTTTCACTTACTTTGCTTGACGACTTTCATTTATTTTGCTTGATGACTTTCATCTATTTTTTATTACTGGGATTCCGCTTTTCTTCATGACCTGGATCTACATGGTTACCAGCCGGGGCCTTTTTTTTTTTTTTTGTGGAAGCGATCCATTCTTTTGATTAGCTCTAGATCTGATGGGATAAAAATGCTTACCTCGACAGAGGAGTAATAAAAAAATTATGGAAGGATTTTGATGACATTTTCTGAAATCGTTCGGCATAAGAAAAGGAGTTATTCTTTTTAGTTTTCTGTAAAGAGAAAACTATTGTGCCGGCTTTGTCTGTCCGTCTGCACTTCATTCTGTCCTTAATTTTCTGTCCGCCCTCAGATCTTAAAAACTACAGAGGCTAGAGGGCTGCAAATTGATATGTTGATCATCCACCCTCAATCATCAAACATACCACATTGCAGCCCTCTGGCATATCAATAGTTTTTATATGATTTAAGGTTAAAGTTAGCCATGATTGTGCGTCTGGCAACAATATAGGACAGGCCACCACCTGGCCGTGGTTAAAGATTCATGGGGCACGGCTCATACAGCGTTATACCGAGACCACCGAAAGATAGATCAATTTTCGGTAGCCTTGATTATACGCTGTACAGAAAACTCGACTGCGCCGAGGAAACTTCGGCGCATTTGTTACTCCTTTTCTCCTGCAATTAACCAGTTATTTGCTGTTCGAGATAATTAAATGAAACATCATTAAATACCCATTACTAAGAGAGAGAGAGAGAGAGAGAGAGAGAGCCATTAGGCGTAAAAGTGACAATATTTACCGTAAAATGCTACTATGAAAAAAAAGGGCGCCACAGCATTACACCTCATCTTGTCATCAGGAGCGAAGGGAAAAACAGAGAAAACGCGAGAAAGATAAACATCGGAGACAGAATGATGTACGTGTCACGTTCTGACTCGGTCAGAACACATGTCACGTTGACGCCTAAACCATTTAGTGAACCTGCGTCCTAGGAAAACGGCCAAGAGTCATGACGATCAAAACTCGGTGGAGTTTACGCTTTGTTAACACCAAGTAAATTTGGTTTTGTATATTACAACGAATTAATAATCAAGGTTTGTACCGCATAAATTAACCACTGTATGACATTGAAAAAAAACTAATTCGAAAAATTATCTATCTAGAAGAGGTTATGTTACACACACACATAACTATATATACAGTATATATATATATATATATATATATATATATATATATATATATATGTTATATATATATATATATATATATACACACACACATACATACATATATATAATATATGTGTATATATATATAAACATATATATAATATAAAAGCATATCTTTGTTTAACAGACCACTGAGCTGATTAACAGCTCTCTAGGGCTGGCTCGAGGATTAGATTTATTTTTACGTGGCTAGAAGAAACCAACTGGATTTACCTAGCAAACAGGACCTACAGCTTACTGTGGGATCCGGACTACATGATGACGAGAAATGAATTTCTATCACTGGTAAAATTCCTCTGTTCTTCATTAGCCGGGTAGGAAAGAGTCGAACGCTGGGCCAACACGTGCCAGGCGACAGCTCTATCCACCCCTCAACGAAGAACATATATATTATATATATGTATATGTATGTGTGTGTATATATATATATATATATATATATATATATATATATATATATATATATATATATATATATATTCAGCTGACAACTACATAAAAATGGAAAGATGACGCTCTTGAATAGTAGCTGCTCTCCCTAGTGATCATTTCCCAGACACACAAACCAAATATATAAGCATAATGCACAGGACACAATAAACAGAAAGCACTCACATGAAACCTCCTCTGGAAGCACCATGAAAAATGTCCGTGCTATATAGCGCGGCGTGTGGGGCCCTTAATCCCTAGAACAAATATTTCCACCTAAATTTCCTGGGGACGTATTTTGCACCGGCATCCGGCGAGAGCAGACAAACTCTCCATTTACGACCTCGCGTGACCTTATTTTCCATCATGCACCTTGTCCGCTAACGTCCGCCCAGCCAATGAGAGTCGCAGGACGGACACTGAGGGCGCCCGAGAGACCAATCACCTGTCAGCCGCCACCGAGAGGGGCGTCTCATTACCTACCCTATTTTCACCGCCGCCATCTATCTACCCTTTTTACCTTTCTTCTTTCTTAACAGGCTTTCTTGAGGAGTGACTCTCAGGGAATTTATAATAATATAACGATTTGTAAAAGTGTTCAATAAAATACTTTAACTTTGGTCACACGTCCCTACTGTCACTTCTAATGCACGCAGGCCATTTAACCTGACAACGAAGCTTTCACTGTATAAAATAATTTCATTTGTAATGTTTCCCAAGGAGAAAATTAAATACAAAAACAGAGCTTGGAAGCCATTTTGATAATATTAAGAAAGTGGAAATTAAAATAATGTGTAAGATATCTTAATTATAATAACTACAACAACAGAACAGAGAAAAAAACAACGTGTTTTTACTATCATGACAATGCTGTTCCACAATCTCACAGTTCAGAGAAGATAAGACTACAAATTACTGTACACAAAATAGAGAAAGCGGTTATGAAAGTAATAAAAAATATATCTCTAATATGAGGAGTACAGACTAAAGAAAACTATCACTTATTATTTAGCATGTAAGAAAACTGTAACCTCATATAATATATATATATATATATATATATATATATATATATATATATATATATATATATATATACATATATATATATAATATATATATATATATATATATATATATATATATATATATATATATATATATATATATACATACAGTATATACGTACATATATATATACACACACACTCACATGAGGATTAAGCTTTTCTTACATATAACTGATAAATGATTTTATATATATATATCTATATATATATATATATATATCTATATATATATATATATATATATAATAGGAATTGCAACTGGAAACATGAAATCATATGCAAACTAGTACCCATAAAATTTACATGCACGTTGTCCTTTTTGAATATTAGGGAAATACCCCATTCATCTATAAAATTCTGCCATTTAAATTTTCTTTTACAAAAAAAGGGGAGGGGGTGAAGCAGTCACTTTCAGAGCATATATAAACAGACACAATAACATCCATTAAAGTGAAACAAATTCCAGTACCTACATCCAGACTCGGATCCACACCAAAACCTAATCATCACTGGTAAGAGGCGAAGAAATCCTCTTGAACAGTGAGACTGTGGGAATAGCTGTTTCAGCCTAAATGCATAAGCCAGTCAGTCAGAAGGCTGTGGAGTGAACGTAATTCTTAACTTCTTCAAATGCTTGTCGATACACTGCTAAAAGTTTATATGACGGACTGCCGTCTTAAAGGTCTTGGCGTCTTATAACAAAACTCCAAAATCAATAAAAACGAGTAAAAAATGCGCCGAAATTTCTTTGGTGCAGTCGACTTTTCTGTACAGAAGCTACAGGGTATAATCAAGGCCACCGAAAATAGATCTATCTTTCGGTGGTCTCGGTATAATGCTGTGTGAGCCGCGGCCCATGAAACTTTAACCACGTCCCGGTGGTAGCATATCCTATATCACTGCCAGAAGCACGATTATGGCTAACTTTTACCTTAAATAAAATTAAAACTACTCAGGCTAGAGGGGTGCAATTTGGTATGTTTGATGACTGGAGGGCGGCTGATCAACATACCAATTTGCAGCCCTGTAGCCTTAGTAGTTTTTAAGATCTGAGGGCGGACAAAAAAAGTGCGGAGAGAATAAAGTGGACGTTCAGACAACGCCGGCACAATGGTTTTATTCTACAGAAAATAAAATGTGTTCTTTTAATAATCAGGCATCTAATGCTTTTTTACATCTGCAGTTTTTGAATGCCACTAGTTCTGCTCTTGACAATTTTATAATTCCAATCATTAACCACAATTCATCATGCTATGAAATAATATCCAGTGTACAACTATAATCACATACACCTTCCCGTTGGTTTTAAGTTATTTCCAAAGTTATATATTAATGGAATACTTGTAGCTTAAATCTGAAAGTGAAAGACGCCATGTGCAACATGAGTGAAAAACCATATGTACGGAGGTCCAAGTTTCACAGTACCGTCTCATTACGGAGACAGAGCGATTTCGATTCTAATTAAAGACCTTGAATTCGACAGGAATGTGTTTAATAAATATGTATACTAAAGTGTGAGTTATTGTCAAGTTAATGTACAGCTGATATTAATGGGCTATTTATGGCTTACTATTTAAAATATACATAATGACATGTATTATATATATTATATATACATATCTATAATTATATGTATACATATATATACAGTATATATATATAAAACAAATATATATATTTATATTATATATATATATATATATATATATATATATATATATATATATATATATATATATATATATACATATATATATATATATATATATATATATATATATATATATATATATATATATATATATATAAAACACATGTGCAGGCAAAAGTTTATATATGTATATATGTATATATATATATATATATATATATATATATATATATATATACATACACACACATGTGCAGGCAAATGTACAGTATGTCTATCGTAGGTTTCAGACTGAAAACGAAAGGTAAATAAGAATATGAATGTGAGGCATAAGTGGCCCTAGAAAACGCTTAAGAGAGAGACTCAGTGCTATAACGATGATGCTGCATGGTGTGTAGATATGAGAACAACTAATCTGTATTGTCACCGCAGTTCCTTAATACTTACAAAGGAAGAGTATTGAAAGAACCAAAAGACTAGTGAGAGAACTATGAGAAAGGACATGTATGCAATGTGGGACAATAAAAGGAGTCGTGAATGGAGTGTGGAGTGACTGATTATTTTGTAGATGACATTGTTGATTTTTTATAACGAAAAGAAGATACAAAGAATGGGTGAGAAGTTTTGGTGTTTGAAAGACGAACAAATTCAAAGCGAATGTTAGGGAATGCAGGGAAATGCGGGTAACTGGAATCAACGAAAATGTAGCAATGAATGCCTCTAACAGAAAACGTTGGGGTGTGTAAATTATTGTTAATACAACTTTCTTTCGTGGATGTGTGTGTGTATGTGTGTGTGTGGCCAGTGATTGAAATTCAAGACGATATATATATATATATATATATATATATATATATATATATATATATATATATATATATATATATATATATATAAATTTCTGACTCACATCAGGATCGACCCAGGTCTTTCAATTGAAAACAAGGCCGCCTAACTAAACCACACAAATCACTGGCGGCGGCCTTGTCTTTCAATCGAAAGACCTGGGTTCGATCCTGATATGAGTCGGAATTTATTTCTGTCCCAAACGTGATTGTATGAGTGATTATTTCTATATATATATAGATACACATATATACAGTATATATATATGTATATGTATATATATACTATATTATATATATATATATATATATATATATATATATATATATTTTATATATATATATATATATATATATATATATATATATATATATATATATATATATATTGAGAGACTCAATAGTTACAGTAATGTTTGCAGAAAATAATGAATGCAAAAGCCAATACAAAAAATTTTTCTTCTAGTGTAAAGTCCAAAGGCCAGCAGCATCAACGACAGCACTAAGGTGTGACGGGGTCAGTGGAGGCAGCAAATGACAACCGTTATCACCCGCACAAGCGCCCTTTGCAGCTAACGATCGTCAGGAACTATCAAACGAGCTTTCGAAATGGTTCCGTGGAGACCACCACCTAATTAGATCCTTCTTCATTCTTCCTTTCTTCTTACACGCCCTCTCTCTCTCTCTCTCTCTCTCTCTCTCTCTCTCTCTCTCTCTCTCTCTCTCTCTCTCTCTCTCTTTGTGTGTGTGCACTTAACCAGGACTAGAGTCAAATTTTTCAGCTTCAGCAACAGTACTGCGTTGTAACATACTTATTGTTAATCTCTCTCTCTCTCTCTCTCTCTCTCTCTCTCTCTCTCTCTCTCTCTCTCTCTATCTCTCTCCCCTGGGTGATTTACTTCTGATGGCGAAATGTTTTATGACGTAATACGTGGGCAATTAATAAAATTAACATCGCAACGTACTGAGACACTCAGTACATTCAAGAAGGATTATTATCAAAATTGCTATAATATCAGTCGATTCAAAATTTCTGTAACCTTCTGCAGCAACTATATAATCCCAGAATGCGTATCAAATTTCTTACCACCTTGAGATTACATTTTTTTTTTTTGTAGCTTGGCTTCAGACATTCATACCTTTCGTAAATGTGTTTCCCACAGCAACATATCCTTGTCAACTAATCCACGCAATGACCTCGTTTTTATTATTATTATTATTATTATTATTATTATTATTATTATTATTCAGAAGATGAAACCTATTCATATGGAACAAGCCCACCAAAGGGGCCACTGACTTGGAATTCAAGCTTCCAAAGAATATGGTGCTCATTAGAAAGAAGTAAGAGGTAAATGGAAATATAGAAAGAAGAAAAGAAAAAAGAAAATATAAATTAATGAATAGATAAAAATGTATTAAAATGCAAGGAGAACAGTAATAGGGTAGTAATGCATTGCATTTTCGCTTGAACTTCTGAAGTTCCAATTGCACGACATCTTCAGGGAGGCTGTTCTACAGTCCAACGGTGTGAGGAATAAAGGATATATTACCTTAACAATAAGTTTATGCCCAACGCGAATCCTGAACTCATGAGATGTTCCTCCCTGCATTTGGCCTTCCGTAAATCTTTCCGTTTTTAGCGTAAGTCGGAAAGAATAAAACTAGTCGCATGACTGAGTGAGATACGAGGCCACTCTCTCTGAGGGGGACGAGAACATAAACAACATGAAAATAACATAGAATGGTGCAGGCCAAGTTAATAACCACTGGGTGTTTTTTTTATTGACAACTTTAGACTATTTTCTTTTCGTCGCAAGTTGCTATTCCTGCAAAGGGAAATGACCATCAACAAGCTGGCGACGTTGAAAGTCAAGGCAATGTTTGTCCAAATGAAATTCAAACAAAAAAAAAAAAAATACACCACTAACCGATCATTCAACCCTTTTTCGACAGCCCCTTTTAATTACTGTTGTGTTGCATATTGAAAGCCTGTGTACCTTGATTATTAAAAAACAGTGGACACTGGTACCGTCAACGATAATGATGGTGAAAACATTACCCCACTGCATCATCAGTGATAGTGATCCAGGAATGAAAAAAAGTAGCGATACTATCAGCGAAACAATATTCTGTAAAAAAAAAAAAAAATGAAAAAATCCCAGTGGAGCGTTCATCAACACGAAAGATAAGGCCAGTCCCTTTATGTAGGGACAAAACTTTTTGTTCCGATGTCAACTTTGAAATTTATGGGAATAACAGTTTGTATATAATATACAATCCATTTCACTAACCCAGTGCAGTGCGGGTACAGTTTAACTCATGATCCTCTGTTAGTCTATGAATTTGACGCTGATAATACACCAGGATAGAATCCCAATAAAGTACATGTTATCCACAAGTACACAAAGAAAATAGCAAAAGAGAATATATCTACGTCAAAATATATGAAATGGGTGTATTTTTCAACATAATGGCAGACGATGGTCCTTCTTACGGTACGAGCTTGCTAGCGCGCGCTAAGCGCGCTGGAACTCGGCGCTGCTATCTCCCCTACCCTCCCGGACAGACACGTTTGCAGGAGGAGGGTGGAAGTATCCCCTAACCTCCCATTCCCCTACCTACCCCGCCACCACCCGGGGCGGACAAACCGGTATGCAGGGGAAGGGTGGCTGTGTCATGTCTCCCTTACTGTCATCCGGGGGAGAACAAACAAGATCCACCCAGGTTTTATTATTACAGTTTGTGAACTGTGCCGTAGCGTCTGTTGCTGAGCTTCTGACGTGATACAGCCTCCGGTTTAAGGCTTTCCGAAGTCTGAGTGTCAATATCTTTGGCCTGACGTGGTAAATTATTACATGGGGCTCCTACTTTTTATTCACTTATTTTTCAGTTTTAAAAGGTGAACTGAAAGGACCCATCCAAAAGGGAAGGCTGACAGATGAATTAACGAAATGTCCTTATTTCGTTTAGCGTATTTTCTTTCTCTTGTTCAAATGTCTTTCTCAATCGTTTTCACAAAGGCTTCAGTCAGCTGAAAAGGCAGACTTGAAGGGATTAGAGCCTTGCATAGTGGGTCATTTCAAAATAACTGTTTCCTTTGATTATTCTCTGTTTATTATCATCATTATTTTATATGAGAATCATGCATGTGGGAAAGTAACTGTAAAAATGTTAATTCACTAATAAAACCTCTGCAGCACAGTGTCTATAAGAAAAAAAATAAGCAAAAAATAGAGGTCTAGAAATCTGTAATTCACTAATACATACTAATTATATATATATATATATATATATATATATATATATATATATATATATATATATATATATTATATACAGTATATAAATATGAGTATGTATGTATAACTGAATCACGAAATATGGAACGTGATGAATATATAAATAAAGACAAATCCACGAAGGAAGAAATAATGGAGCACTGCAAAGACACTTTCGACTAATTGTCCTTACAGTATTCCGATATTTCTCTCATTTAAATGAATTTTAATATTTATATATATATATATATATATATATATATATATATATATATATATATATATATATATATATATATATATATGTATATATCTATATAGTTAGTTGTGAGGAATGCGATATAAAAGCAATTAGCCCATTTATGTGAACCAACGTTTGTGAGTTTCTGCCCACAAGTCACGGTCCCAGACAATCGAGTCCTTAGTATAATAGGCCTGAATGCATAGCAATGTTCGACCAATTCCTGTTGGTTTCTTTTATGTCTTTCATATTTCATAAAATATTTCTACATAAAAGTACTGCCTATATATACATGTATACACACACACACACACACACACACACACACACACACACACATATATATATATATATGTATATATATGTATTATATAAATGTATAATATATATATATAAATATATATATATATATATATATATATATATATATATATATATATATATATGTATATATATATATATATAATATATATATATATATATATATATATATATATATATATATATATAATGTATATATATGTGCACTACACCTGCATATTAAAAGCATTTCAATCATAAGTGTCCCATAAATGGTGAACAAAAGTTCGAAGGTATGCACATTTGCACAAATACAGTATACGCATGTAGAACACGTAACCCCATCCACATGGGGATTCAAACTCGACA
>NC_089765.1:3808375-3828375 GCF_040412425.1 Macrobrachium rosenbergii
TATCACATTTTTAAGGCCTGAGGAAAATCAACTCTGTGAAAATAATGGAATGTAAACTTTGATCTGCTTATACGCCGGCAAACGTTTGACGCTTTATAAGCTTTCCTCCACAGTCTTTAGTTTACTACACATAATATTAAAGCCTCCCTGCTAGTATCCTGTACAGTTCTGATAAAAGGAAGTCTGTGGTGGTCTGCCCTCAGATACGCTGTAATCAAAACTTGTGGAAGGTAATTATTCTGTTGCTCTACAGAGCCGGGGGTGTTCGCGATGAGATCAAAACTCATAATTGATCATCCTGACGAGGGTATCAAATCAGATTCTTCTATAATGTTAGAAGGGAATCTCGTCGTATTCCACGCCCCGATTATTTACTCCTTTTGGGGATTGGAAATTTCATGTAAACAAAAGCCAATGTAAATCCAAGTCCCTTCATCTATGTTATGATGCACTGTTGAGGGACAAAAATCATTTCTCAAGTTCATTTGTACATTTTTCTATCTGCAATTACGACCAAGAAAGGATTGACATATCTAACTGTTTAAATGCATCTTAATAAATAAACCAATTACGCAACCAGCATGGAATCAATTTTGGCCAATTCTCTTAATTGGCCAGAAATAAAATTTTAGGGAATGAATCCATGGAGAGAAAATTAAAGCGTTGAGTAATAGGCGCATTGCCTTTAGAAAATTTTCAGTGGGGTTGATTAAACGATCTTTATATAACTATTATGATAACAAATGACTTCTCGGGTATTATCCTGCGGCAGTACCCTCAAGGGACTGTGAGGTAACTTTTGAAATATGATTCAGTTAATGTTCATGCCGCAGGCCATCTGAATCCCCAGGATTTAATCACGACTGACTGGTTTATTATATTCGTCGCCTGTAGAGTGGAAGAGTACAGTAATAACCAAAAAAATGGAGCTCAAAAACAAAATTAATGGAGTGAAGATTAAAGGGATAAGACGTTGTTCACAATTATTCCTTCCTTTACAAGGCTATCTAAAGGAATTTGAAACTGAGCATCGTAATTAAAATTGAGTAATAGCCCTACCTAGGACGCTAGCAAATATTGGAGCCGGTCATTTCCTTCTCTTCACTGTGAGCATCAAAATTAGACGAGGAGCGTCAAGACATGGACTCCCCTGGGTGCGTTAAGAAAAACAGTACCAATATCTTATTCCAACTCTTTGGGAGTACGTTCCATAATTAAGTTTTGATGATCGTTGGGTAAGCAAAAGATAGAAATCTTATATACAGTTTGCTAGCTTAGATAGATCTTCCTATAAATAACAACAAAGCAAATCTCCGTGTTTCGTGAAAGACTGACACTACGATAAAGGCATAGGTGAATCGTCCTGACTGCTGATTTTCTGTAGTAGCAGTAGTAGTAGTAGGTTGCGAGAGCAACGCTTTCATCAGCTCCACCCGATGCACGTCTATCTTCCACAGCGGAGTAGCTTAACTCTACAAACTATGGAAATGAAGGCGACATATCATCTGTGAATATTTAGTCAAACTTCACTGTCTTGTCAAGAAAATCCACAAGTGTATCCAACGATACACCTGGACATAGCAAATACGAATGAAATCTCCTTTATATCTAAATTATTTTGTTTTCTGCTTGGAATAACCTCATGATTACAGCTTCATGCATAAATTGGGAATTTTCCTGAAGGTATAACAGTGTCTGAAATATATAAACCGCGCATTTCCTTAAAAAATGATAAAATATCAAATGCCTTGCAACTCTTATCGCCAGTTTTAAAATTCACATAACGGGGACTCCAAATCTGACGACCATTCCTGATAAGATCTGGATGACACTAGTCTCTCAGGAAGGAATCATTTTAATATGTTGGTGCTAACATGATAAACCTAATCATGCAAGTGTATCACTAACACCATTTAACCGAGTACACTTGCGTAACAGTATTTTGAGTTCCGAACAACCGCTCAAAAAAATACTTCTTTGCAAGGAATTTGACCCTCAGACTAATCTAAATTGATGTCCGCAAGAACCTCCAATGCAAGTCATATTTTCAAAGTAAAAAAGAAAAGCCATTAGAAGCTCAGTAAAACATTGCCTGTAACCCAATGAAAGTAAGTCAGGCTACGGGCTGAAGCCAGGTACATATCTTTTTTTCTGCAGAGGAATAATTAGGATAAATGGACCATTAGTTAAATTGTACATTGCAATTAGGGAATGTACTCTTAAAAAGTTGTTGTCCCGATGTCTGAGTACGTTTTCCCATCGCACCCACTCGCTTCTCAGGCATGCTACTACTTCCAGCAGCTACGGTTTTTAAAATTTACGAATTATATTCTTTTGAAGTGCTTTAGAAGACATGCCACAAACATCAGTTCAACAGTATTTCATTCGCTTATCAGTATCACCCATACTGACGAGACGGTATACTTGTATTGGGGCCTGTGATAAGAAAGAACGAGGACAAGGGTATACGTGGATTCAGCTACCTATGTGCCACCCTTGTTGTGTACAGAAAAATATCTAGATACACAATTACCTTTTACCACAGATACTATACTTCTATTTCTCTTTTGATGTGCGTTAGAAGAAGGCGAGTGCGCGGAGACTGAACGGGTGTAGTTTGCAAATCAAAATGTACATGAGTCGATATTTTGAGATACAATGAAAAAAGCTTAATATCGAAGTAAGTAGCATCGTTTTTATTATTCCTTTCACGGTGAAAAATAAATTAGTTAATATGTATCTTACAACAATACCCAGGTCACCTAACGTATATGTGTGGATATATATATATATATAGATATATATATATATATATATATATATATATATATATATATATATATATATACATATATATATACATATATATTGTATATATATATATATATATATATATATATACTTCTACATACATATACTTATATACATACATGATACATACATGAGCAACAGAAGAAACAAATCTGAGCCGGAACAAAGGGATATTTGATGCTCTTGGAAGAGAAAAGATCACAAGGCAGAGCACAGAGAAAAAGACGCAGGGGCAGAGTTCCAAAGCCAAAATGACAAGGGATGAAAGACATGACAAACATGAGAGGATAGATCCTGGAGGGGAGAAAGTATAAATTCACTGAACTCATCAAGGTACCTGAGGAAATAGTGCCTGTAGGAAAAAAAAAACACGTGAAAAGGAAGGAAAGAGGATTAGAATTTGCACTGGGTACTCTTAGGTTTAAGACGCGGGAATATGAGTAAATCGATGAACAGATCAAAATGTATATAAAAAAATAAATCTCAGAACAGATGACGTTTATACAAGACCATAATAAGAAGTCGCTATCAGTTGCAAAAATTTGCAAACAGAGCAATAATTCAATTCGTGAATAATACCAGCAAATTTCACATGTATACATGTTCTCAGCAAAAAAAAAAAAAATAAAAAAAATAAATAAATAAATAAATAAATTACCATATTTAACAATTCTACAGCGATTAAAATTTGTAACATGACAGAGCTCGTTTCCTTAACTGAAGAATGAAAGGACGGACTAAGATTTGACTGAGATATCTGGTTGCTTTCTTTGTCGACCTCCTTGTTATAAATCCATACACATAGTGTATGCAAAACTGCAGATAATTTACGTATAGCTGTTGAGTACATAATATATATATATATATATATATATATATATATATATATACATACATATATATATATATATATATATATATATATATATATATATATTACATATATACATATATCTATATATATATAAGTGCGTTGTGTATATTTTGATGTTTTAAAGAAAATAAAGTATTTATGCTTGCTACATGAGCACGGGTAAAATATTTAAATTTGTAATTAGGTAGTCGGAAAATATTTATGCATCAATACGTAATAATTCACAATGAAACCAAGGACAGGAAAGCGAGTATTAAATTTAATTTCACATTTGAAGGGTTTTGCGCGCCTTAATTCAGAAAATATAGGGCAGAGAGAGAGAGAGAGAGAGAGAGAGAGAGAGAGAGAGAGAGAGAGAGAGAGAGAGAGAGAGAGAGAGAGAGAGAGAGAGAGAGAGCAAACTATGTATATTACAAAACGCACATATATTCAGACAAATTGTATCGTTACGCTAATAAATGTTTCAGGATTCCGTGAAAATGAGGGGCAGTATGATTAAGAGGAAAAAAAAAAATAAGCCGAAACAAACAATTTGAAGTATCATTACTATTTCTACCCGGTTTGCTAAGTAGAGGACAAACCGACGAGGCCACTCATAAAGAAACATAAATGCACTGGATCACGCAGCTTTTACCTCGCGTTTCACACGCAATGCTAAAATGAATGCTTGTTTGCTTTTTAACCACAACAGCTCTCTCTCTCTCTCTCTCTCTCTCTCTCTCTCTCTCTCTCTGAAAGAATTTACACAGGCAACAGCATATCATAAACTGGTAAACTCAAGGTAGCAAAAATGTTGGCCGAAACGTATGATAGTGAACCTTCTCCATTAAATGTATTGAACTGAAATATCAAAGAAATAAACCTACTGACATTACTAACAGCTACAGGAAATGCATGCGTACGAAAGTGATCCTAGAACGAAAATACCAGCAGATACCCCTGACATGGCAGTTTTCCTCAACTTACAGAGAGCAACTGCTACTTCCAGCCTAACATGCTGCGGCTAACTTCATCACAGTAAAATTCAAGCAGAACGGTGTAGCAGTTACAACTTGAATTTACATTCTAGATCTTCATTGATTTCATCCTTAATGAATATGGTAACATTAACATTTTATGACCCGGACAATGAATGCCACAGACTAATAGCAGATAGCCCACAAGCAGATGTAGATACAATGGTCACGTATTAACCCACAATGATGGCAGTGACATAATTGGCATGCACCCAGCTGTTAATATCAGCAAGCAAAATGCTCTAGTTATAATCACCAAGCCTCACACAAAGAAAGGCACTGTATATAATGGCTACATCTTTAACAGTATATGTTGCATCCTAATGTCGCCGGTTGTATCTTCCACTGAAAAAAAAAAGCCTGGAAGAGAGAGAGAGAGAGAGAGAGAGAGAGAGAGAGAGTAGAATATAGGGTTTAGGCCAAAGGCTAAGCATTGGGACCTATGAGGTCAATCAGCGCTGAAATGGAAATTGACAGTGAAAAAGCTTTAAAGGTGTAACAGGAGGAAAACCTCGCAGTTGCAATATGAATCAGTTGTTAGGAAAGAGTGAAAAGGAAGATGGAGGAAGGAGAATATGAATGGAGGTACAGTAAAAGAGAGAGAGAGAGAGAACATCCTTGCTGCGATTCACGTAGGACGCGACCACCCTGGCAGATGAAGGAATCATCAAGTAAGCGTAGAATGAAATATCGTAACCGGGCTCGCTACAAGCGCATGCGCGTCATTCTCGCGGCCTGACATACAGTGCCCGGAGTCCTTCCCCAATTTGGAAGCACAACAAGAGGACGAGGGATTTTCACTTCAATATCGATCCCTTATTCAACCTTACTTTCAACCAGCGATGAGTGTCTGAACAAGGAGTTCTAATCTCTAACAACAGATTAAAATTACATATTACAGGTCTTATATTTTGCCTGCAGACTTTACTGATGCATTAGGAATTCTGTTCACTAACTACAGGGTCTGATCACTAAATGCACATTCTGCAAACCTATAAAGATTCTAGGCACTAACTTCAGTATATTCGTAACCACTAAATGTAGGTTTCAATAACATGATGCTATTTAATAACGCTAAATTTTATTTTCTACAATTTCTAGTCAGAACCTAACCACTAACTATTAATTGCGGTCACCAGCAACAGATCATAGGAATAGGAATATAGAATTTAGGCCAAGCGCTGGGACCTATGAGGTCATTCAGCGCTGAAAGGGAAATTGACAGTAAGAAGGTTTGACTGTTGCACAGTGAAACAATTGTTAAAGAGGTGGGAAGTCATAAGGAGAAAAAGAAAATGTGAATAGAGGTACAGCAAAAGGAATGAAAGAAATTGCAGCTAGGGGTCGAAGGGACGCTGCAAAGAACCTTAAGTAATGCCTACAGTGCACCACGTGTGGTACACTGACGGTACTACCCCACTACGGAAGCAACAGATCATAACAATTAAGGCAGCTGTTTTGAAAACATTGGTATAAGGTACAGACGAGGTGTATGTGGGGTTTCATGTACGCATGTCAATTGATCCTAAAAAAAAAAAAATGACAGAACTATTCTTCTGCCCTCAATACAAAGCAGATGCGTTCAAAGGCCGGTAAGTCGCGTTCCTCTAATGTTTGGCCGGGACCCGAATTACAGGGTCTGGAAACATGACGGTCCCTTTTGGCACCTGTAATTACAGCATGAAAAGAGATGATTTAGTGCCACACCGCGCTCGTTCTCATGTCATGAAGGTGTTTCCATTATGGGCATTCATATTAACACGAACAGAAAACCTCTTCTCATAAAGCAGGCCAATTTTCTTACGACCGCCCGGAAAATGAGGGGGAGGAGCGGAGCCAGAAAATAACATGACAGGAGTGATAAGCTGATAATGGCCCGAGCGAAAAGCAAAGGATTGCCAGAATGCCGGATAACAGTCAGATTTCCTCCAACGCACTGACCTGACGCCTTCCATGAGATGAATCGCTTGCCGCAAGTTGACAAATACAAAATGCTGATGGTCATTACAACTCTGCTATGATTTCTCCGCTCACCGCACGCGGATATATGCAAGCATACGCGGCGACAATCTTAGCCCAAGGAGCTAAAGGAGAATGAAAACAAAAACAACACTGCTGTATACATTAATCACATTCTGAGACATAGACAAGGACCTCAAACCTAGAGCTTAAGTCGTTAAGACGTTAAAAGATAGCAAACTATAATAAAGAAAATAGAAGCTAATGCTCTTCTGCGCTGGGATGCTTGTGTGTATAAAAACAGAATCAGAAAACAAAAAATGAATGAATAAAAAAAAAATCAAACTGATTTATGATGAAGTCTAAGCATTCAACGCACTCTCCTAAATAAAAGCTAGTGATATACCTCATGGTATCGAATAAACAAACAAATCTTCGATGTTTTAGAGAACTATCAGTGACACGAATTCACCCAAGGTGCAGATTAAACTAGATTATACATTAACTTTTGCGTACCATGGTTTGTTGAAAAGAATTGAATATGTTTAATCTAAAGCTAAACTTAAAGATATCAGATCCATTACCCTATCAATGAAAACATTCGGTGGTAATCGGTGCAAATATAATTTAAAGTTCTATCATAATTAAACTCCGTTTAGAAGCATTCTGAAATATATGAGAGAGAGAGAGAGAGAGAGAGAGAGAGAGAGAGAGAGAGAGAGAGATAGTAGAGATATGGATGTTTTCTCATATGGATGTTTCTCAAAAAAAAAAAAAAAAAAAAAAAAAAAAAAAGCACTTATTATTTAATGAGAAAGACGTTTCGTTGTCAACACGTACAGCATGAAAGCTAGCGTAAAGACGGAGGAAATACAAAAATGAATGCAATAATTACAAGCGTAAATAAATTTCTCAACGAGTAGAACTGCAAGTCAGCAACAATACCGACAAATGGCTGAAATCCATTCAGTTATGTCTTCCTTTAAGGTGAATTCTGTTTTTTCAGGTTTACTATTTAATTTTGTATTACGAATAAAAAGAGAAGAAATCACGTTCCTAGTACTTTACACTTGTCAAAAATGATGAATAATGTAAATACACAGAAAAATAAAGAACAATATTTAAACATTCAATACATCAACACGGATACTTGTAAACCATGTAAACACTGAAGGTGATTTTACCGTCAAACGAGTCAGTTTTCCTCCCTTTCTTGCTTAATCTTCGCCTCACATAAAACAGTAATGAGGGTCCAAGGGAGAAATCCAGTCCCTCTCTTCCTCACCCATTCTCCTTTATTTCTCCAAAGGAGAAAAAAGTGGGACGTTGGCGTCACACGAAGAAACTTAATTGCGCATGAAAGACGCCACCGGCCAGCACGTCCGAAACCCCAGTCAGAAAATTAGGGTTTTGTTCAGTTTTGCTAACCAACAAAATTGGAAACCATGTGACGGGAATTTCTGATGGCTAAACGCAGGGGAAGTCCGGTTTTTTTTTTTTTTATAATTTTTCATTTTCACCATTTTATTGATGTGTGTAACATTTACTCCCAAAAGTCACATTATAATTGTCTGCCTTCCATGCTTACATTCTAGAATTGAACACTATTTGCTCTCTGGATATTAAAACCCCTACATTCTATCACTTCTAGCACATGATTGAGTAACATTTGTTAACCCTCTATATCTCCGTTTCCCTTCTGTAGCTACATAATTTTACAAACCCTAAGCCAAGTTTCCACTACACGCATATGTGTGTGTGTGTGTGTCAGTTTGTGAAGGCGATTGTGAAGGCGAAATGATGAATGTTGATATGGATGGTGGAAAATCTGATACACTTCACCCATGAGGTATCAGGGAGCGAATGTTACGGTGTTTGGAAAGAGAAAAATAACAAAAAGCGAAGCAATGACTGTTGTAATAACAATGCTAAAATAATATACAGACAGTAAAATGGTGTCTACAGAACAAACATTGAACTAAAAACTGGAAGCTTGTATTGGGACGATTTCCATGTGGGTAATGTGTGGTAGGTGTTACATAAAATAAGGAGTAATCGCGGAAACTTTTCAAATGCATTCTCTGCACATGTCTTCTTCGTCCCTATTTGTAAAATGAGGGACATGAAAGTGTGAAAACTAAGACCTACGAGAAAGATGTCTAGTGACAGCACTGGTGAAGAGAGGGCCGAGTGTTTTGAGTTCACTTGTGTACACAGACTGGGAGTGGCCAAAGGTCTGTAAAATTAGGAGTTGCAGGAGGGGAGAGGCAGATAAGGAGGTTTAGAAAATGGTACTAGAACTCTCTGCGGAAGTGAGGGAATGGAAGGGTTTTAACATCCGTAGAGTAAAAGGCGTTGATTCTCAAAGTTTATTCGTATGGAAGGCCGAAATAATGTTAATGAGACTTCCGTGTTGGTGAAGGAGGTGGTTAAGAGGCTGTGGATATTGTTTTAATCAGCGGGTTCATCTTGGAGTCAGAAGTGGAAAACGAATGAGTCAATGCTGCCCCGTTTTTTTTTTCTCTCTCTCAGGGAAAAACGGCTTATGTTACCCCAGTTGTTGGAAGACATGAGATTCCGGAACCACGTAAGAACCTTGAATAATCAAATATATGAATCACCACTTGAAGATTTTGCTTATCCCCAATGATAAAACCAAACACGATACAATGAGCATTTGTAGAATAATTATAATCAAGTTTTAAGACTTAAGACCCTAGAACTTATTTTTTCATTAATCTCACACAAGGAACAGTGAGAATATTAAATGTATAACTGACTGCAAGTAAACACTTCTTATTATTACTATACAATTTTATCACCTAATTTCTAAATTATGAAATAATCTCTCTCTCTCTGTCTCTCTCTCAAATCCACAGAAGGATGGACGAAAGCTTTAAGCTTTGTAAATATTTCTACAAATACATTTCGTCTTGCTAAACAGGAGTATTACTGTGAATCCTTCTATTGATAACTGACAAGCACGATACTATTTTCATATTTCATATATATACAATTATATATACATATATACTGTGTGTATGTATATATATATATATATATATATATATATATATATATATATATACATACATACATATATACTGTGTATATATATATATATATATTTATATATAAATATATACATTACATATAATATATATACACATATTTACATAAATATACGCACACATATATATATACACATATACTGTGTGTGTGTGTGTGCACGCGTGTAGAATCTAATGCAACGTCGCTGACACTCAAGAAGAAACTTACATTACTGGTAACAGTACTTTCCAAATAGACGTCTCGTATCAAAAGAATAGTGAAAATTGCAAACAGGAAAGGGAAACAATGAAAGAATTACACTGAAATTAGATTCCGTGCTGACGACCATTCAGGAGGTATGGAGATTCTTGAGGTGTTATAAAGAGAGCAATGTTAGAGTTGGTATCTTGCTAAGGAATGAGATCAATAGACGACTAGGATAAGCAGTAGATATGCTGGACAGTCAATAATTAATTCGTAACATATGAAATGAAAGCTAGAGGTATATACAAACTCCATAACCTGATGCAATACTTGGAAGAAGTGATATGTGTGTGAGAGAGAGAGAGAGAGAGAGAGAGAGAGAGAGAGAGAGAGAGAGAGAGAGAGAGAGAGAGAACTTGTTCATCCGGACAAGTATGGCTTTCCGAAGATGGACGCTACATTTCTATAATTTTCTCATGCAGCACCATTCTGTCCCAGACAGATGGAAGGAAAATTCCAAGAATATTTCCGCCAAGAAGAAAACCGCACGATTATCTCCTTCACCTGACACCACGTACATCCATCCACCTTGTAGCTTCACACGGTTTCGATATTTCCTTTACAACTCGGGACGATTCCAACAAGGCCAGAGAAAAATTTAAGTATTTTGCAAGAGAAATAATATTATACACTGTTAATCATTTACAAACTTGAGGTCTAGACCAGCAGGTACTCCATTCTTTTTGCAGCATCTACATATATATATATATATATATATATATATATATATATATATATATATATATATATATATATATATATATATATATATATATATATATATATATATAATATATATACACATATATATATATATATATATATATATATATATATATATATATATATACACACACACATTCATACATACATATATATATATAAACATATATATAAATTATATATATATATATACACATGTATATATATATTGTGTGTATATATATATATATATATATTGTATATATATATATATATATATATATATATATATATATATATATATATATATATATATATATATATACACACAAAGACACAAACCTTAAGCTACTCCTTTGATAGACGAATCAGCTTTCTTCACTA
Source organism: Macrobrachium rosenbergii (assembly GCF_040412425.1). Lineage (NCBI taxonomy): Eukaryota > Metazoa > Arthropoda > Malacostraca > Decapoda > Palaemonidae > Macrobrachium > Macrobrachium rosenbergii. The sequence goes on from NC_089765.1 coordinate 3,819,437, forward strand.
GTCGTCGTTCCCCAGTCATTTGGTGGTTCGAGTCCACCTGGTGACGGGTTGCTAATTACTTAAGTAATCCTCCACAGTTTCTTCCGAAGTTAAGTGAATTTGATATCAAACGACATTTGTGCCTTAATGTTTGTGATGAAAATGTGAATATATAGTGAATATACTGTCATGTATGTGACCATTGAAAGAGGAAAAGGAATGTGGTAAATAATATATATATATACAGTATACACATATATATATACAATATGCGTTTGCGCGTGTATTTGCATGTGTGTGCTTTTTCAGTCACTGAAAAGCAGCCATTTTCCGCTTCCAAAAATATCCGGCTTTTCGGAATTTCTGAGGCAAATTTGCAATGCTTACTTGATACAAAGAACCAGATAAGAATGAGGAGTAGCTTGAACAAAAATATTAAGTTCAGTAATGACACAGGAACAGCGTTCAGAAATGGCATAAAAATAAAATAAAAAATAAACTGACTACAATAACCAAACAACACGAGAGCAAAGTCCTATATGAAAGACAAACAGAAGTTGATAAGAAAAACATGGAATTTTTGGGAAGACTTCCTTATTTCTATGGACCCCCCCAAAACTCGGAACGATGGCATTTCCCTCAGGCCCATTATTTCAAGCGTTGGATCTTTTATTTATGGAATTTCTAAGTGGTCACCAAGTCTCCTTCCTCGTCGCTGGGCGCATTCTTCCCAACTCATGTCACACAATGGGGAGATATTCAGTGTGTGAACTCCACATCGCCAATATTCGTCTGTAACATATAAAATTCACTGCGCTTGGATGCAGAATAACCTTTGGTTCATCCAGAACACTTTTAAGGATGTTTGAGAAATAAAAATAGACAAAGAGCCGACCACTTTCACCTGAATATGAGGTAGACACTAAAATTTACAATGCCATGAAGTTGTAGATTTTTTTTTAACTTAGCGGGAATTTTTATAAATAACAAATCGAATTTTACTGGCCGCGTTCAAGAATAAAAACATTTTGAACTGCCAAAAGAAGTGTACTTAAACCGAAATCACAAACCCTGTCACCTCAGATGACGTTTTGGAAACCAGTAATGGTGGCAGACTGATTAAAATTCTTTTACAACAAAGCTCAGAAACCTCAAGCAGTAATTTTCTTCCAGGATGGGGAAACAAATAAAACTTTCACTGCTTGCGATAAAATGATGTAAGATAAACCCAGCATCTTTTATTATTGTACATTATTTTCTAAGAGGTTATATTTTTCCCCATGGTATTTTTAAGAAAGTATAAGAAGATTGATATTCACAGAATGAAGTGATTGCTTTAATCAGCTGACATTTGTCACGCGGCCAAACCACATGATAAAAATAAGTCTCTAACAATTTCAATTATGCCTTCCTTATTCCTACAAATCTCGAACCAAAATACTAATATGGTGAAGGAATGCAAGTCCTCGGCAATGAATCCCGGGAGACCATCGGCAATTTAATCGGCTGTAAATCAAATAAATTGAGGATAGTTGTATTTCTAGTACCGATATCATACGCTGGTTCTTTGGTAAAGGGTTACGGTGCAGAAGATTCGTGCATGAAAAGAAAAAGAAAAATGCTAATACCAGTAAGAGAGGCATGTATCATAAGAACCATTATCATGAGCAAAAAAAACAAGGCGCAGCCTTGAAACAGCGATGGACTTGAAGCTAATATGTTTCAGGTAAAAATGACTTCGTTTAGAAGAATTTCACAAAGGAAGGACTATGCTTCTGCAGACACTGTGCTTTTTAGCTACCCACGTAAAAATAACAACTTTACGTGCTGCAAACTTACTTCCCTCCGATTGGCTGTTATATTGCATAATTATTTATATCGACACGGGGTAAGCTAGGAAAAAAGGATGGAAATTGGGAATACTCATCACACTGGAATTATGATTACTTGCAAATTGACAGACGACCAAAGAAGAAGGACAGATGTGTTGTTTGGCAGAGCCAAATGGACAACTAGACGACAAAGCCTGTCTCCTTCGACCAGTAATATACTTATTAGATGAAGAGTTGATACATGAAAGAAAGGAGAGAGAAAAAGTAAGCGGGAACAAACTATTAAAAAAAAGAAACAAGCAATGAATACAGGATTGACAAACTATGTTTGTTAACGTATCCAACTGCAAGTTGATGCACTCATGTCTACAATAAAGTAAGAAGTAATTTAAGAAGGATATTCATACTCATGTCTACAATAAAGTAAGAAGTAATTTAAAAAGGATATTCATACCTTTTAAAAACAACTACAGAAAGAACAAAGTACAGACCTACTTTTCCTTTCACTACTTGAAAAATTCCCAAAGTTAAAAATGCATCGAAAGAGAAAAAAATATATATATATTAATCATAGGGATTTCAGTTGCTGAGCTTTTGAGTTTGGCCTTTGATCCACTCTTACAATTTGTAAATGGATCATCAGATGTTATGTAGCCTCTCTTTCTGTTGTAATTCCAATATACATCAAGCTTTTGTGCATGTAAAAACTACACAAAAAAGGGGACTTGGCAAAAAATAAATACCATTCTTTCAGAGTCTTTACTTTCAACGTACATCATTGAACCTATGTATGTATGTATGTATGTATGCATATACCGTATAAATAAACACAAAATCCACGAAATGCAGAGAAACAATGAAGTAATCCATTGTTTCTCTTTCCTTCATGGATTTTGTCTTTATTTATATATTCATCACGCTCCATATTTTCGTGATTCAGTTATACACACACACATATACATACATATATTTGTCACTTACATACGCGTGACTTTTTTATATCCACAAATCCGAAGTCACAAACAAGGTTTAATATCGAATTCACTACACCTCAGGAGTACCTTACACCCAAGGGGGAATTATAATCAAAAAGTGCTTCGTCCCCGGTAGGATTCGAACCGTTGCCTGCTTTAGAAACAACGATAAACAGTGACTTTGACTACTGAGCTACGGTCAAAGTCATTGTTTCTCGTTGTTTCTAAAACAAACGGCCCTGAACTTGCCGTGGTAACGAAGCCCGGTCGTCATCCCCAAAGTATGGTGGGACTGGAAACTGAACGATGTTTGTGACTATATATAAAAGGGTGTATTATTATATATATATATATATATATATATATATATATATATATATATATATATATACATACATATATATATATATAATTTATTTATTTATTTATTTATATATATGTGTGTGTGTGTGTATTATTAATATACATACATACATATATATGTATATATATATGTGTATATATCCATATATATATATATATATATATATATATATATATATATATATATATATAATTGTTTAGACATTTTTTTATACATACGCACATGCATATATAAATACATATATTGTATGTATATATACATATATATATTTATATATATATATATATATATATATATATATATATATATATATATATATATACTATATATATATATAATTATTTAGACATTTTTACAGATTCAGATGCATTACCTCAAGATTCTTTGCAAACTGCGCTTTTTCCTGAAAGAACATCTTCCAAAAGCATCCAAACACTAAAAACATAATCTTTCATAATCCCTCAACCATTCCAGTTATATCATTAGATTAACCTTTTGGTCTTTTGCATCGATACTCAACAGTGCCCATTTTTATGGAAGATCGTTCGCCCCTTTCAAGGCAATTCAGCAGAAGATTTTCACACACGAACTTCAGCAATGGCCTGTCTACATACAGAGCATGGAAGGTGGTTATTCATGAGGCAATCAGAATAATTCATTCGTTGACTTCTTTCCAGAATTTGTGGACTCTTACACTTAAAATCCCATCTCGTTTGTCGAACGCATACGCGGGCGCACGCACATACACACACACAAACATACATACACATATACATAACATATATATATAAATATATAGTATTATATATATGTATATATGTGTGTGTGTGTGTGTGCATATATTTCAGCAACTAAGCCCTTCATTCTTCTCGCTAATATTACTTCTGACATACTGGAAAGCAGATTAATGTTGCGGTGAATATACCTTGTGCATGTGTCTGTTTTAGTCTCATGTTCAGAGCAGTCATCCCGCTATGGGGACTACTTATCACCGTGGGTTCCAAAAAGACTTTACCCACTAATTATTAGGATACATAATAGATTCACCAGACATTACACCTGGATCTTATTCAAACACTTACTACTTCATCTAGCTGACAGGATTCTCCACCCGAACTCTTATTATAGCAAGGGACATATGTATCAGATACTACGTGATAAAATATGCAGTTTTGTTTATTAGTCATGCAGGTAAAATTATGAAAAATCAAAGGTACCTTTATTATTCAGTTATTAATTAATATACCATTTCTTAGTTTACAAGAATTGAACTACACATCGTGTACGAACCATAGTTCCTGCCCTTTTAATATTTGCCGTTTCAAGACTTCCCTTTGTCATGATGGAGAACTTTCCTCGAGACTTGATCTTAATTACCCTTCTCACGAGATGTCCTTTGTTCACCGTTTAATCTGTCAGAATTAATCTAACTTCTCGTTCCCTTGATGTGTCACAAATTCTCCTGGCCTGACCGGTTTATCGTAAAATATCTTGAGGGGAAAAGACATCTTCCTCGGATGAACATTCTTTATCCTTATTAAATTCCAGTGAATTCCATACAGATTCTACACACGCTCATGTCCGTCGAGTCCCCGCGCTCTCCTTCTCTGCCCTAATCAATCTGATTTTAAGTTTGCTTTTTGAAATTCTTGTCTCCTCTGGCACTGCTCCCTAATCACATGGCCCGTTTGCTCGTTTAATTGCATCTCCCACATTCTATTCGCAGTATATTATGTCTTCATTTACATTCTCGGACATTTTTTATCTCCACTTGTACAGGGATTATTTCCTTGCATTTCTGTGACTTCCTTTGGATTTCATTTGCTCTGTTTCTCGTAGAAACTCCCTTGTGAAATGCGATTCTTTTCTTTTTAAATGGTTTCTTCATCCTCATCATCATCGTCGTCATTAAAACGACTTGCTCCTTCTCCTCATCATCACCAAAACTTCTTATGTACCTTCCTCCTCCTCCTCCTCCTCCTCCTCAACATGAAGAGAAAGACCCTATGGAAGTGAAATCCCATTCCTCCTATTAACTTCCACAATAAAGTGAGGTCAAGGGCTGGGAGGAAGTTGGGGGGGTGGCCAGTCCTCAGGGCCCAGTAAGAGAGAGAGAGAAGAGAGAGAGAGAGAGAGAGAGAGAGAGAGAGCACCTCTTGCCTTCCTCTACACCCATTATAACTTCCCTCGAGCTCCTCCTCAATTCCTAACTACATCCATCTCATCTCTCACCGTCCCCTCCCATTCTTCCTCCCCCTCCTCCCCCTCTTCTTCCACGTTCACCTCCTCCTCTACTTCCTCCTTCGTCTTCAATCGTCTCTTCTTACTCGTTCCCACAGCGATGCATTATTTCACCTGTACCGTTTTGTTTCTTCGGCCCACAAGACAAAACTTATACTAGATTGGCCGGATGGGTCTCCAGGAAAATTAATATCATCAAGAGTTGTTCGGTTCTCGTTGCACCGCCCTCACTCGCACCAGGCACCGCATTCCCTTGTCTAGATCACAGCTTGCCATCCGCTCTCGGATTATTTTGGGCAGTTAGTTCCCAATAATCGCCCTGCCCTTGACTTTTAGTTACCTTTTATGGCCATGTTTCCAAACGGCCATTCGTAAGATCAAATTCATCCAAATCACTTTACTTAACGTTGTTGGTATTGTATTAATACGAGAGAGAGAGAGAGAGAGAGAGAGAGAGAGAGAGAGAGAGAGAGACCATGCACAAACGTGGTAGAGGCCAGGAGAATAAAACACTTTGAGAATATTAATGCTGAAAGCGACTTGGCTGGACAGCTGCGGGCTGTGGTTTGTTCCCGCGGACGTGATGTACGAATACTTACATCATCCTCCGAGGATGACCATAATGTACCGTGCCCGAGCGCTTTGCCACAGCTTACAGTTCTTTGGGGAATCACAAGTTGATGGGCGGAGCCAGTCTCGACCTGTGTGATGCCATGCGTGCCAACCTGGGCTGGTCTCTCACGCAGCAGGAACATGTCACCTTTTTAATCCGAAGCCTTTTGTGGTGAAAACGAAGGACGCTCTCTGCTCCTATGAAGCTGGGAGTTATGTCTGAAATCCCAGTTTTGCTCATCAAAAGTAAAAAGGAAATATTAATATACAAGTAAGAAGATTGAATGTATCGTAAAACTTTTGACAACATGGACGTTTACCTTTATATACAGTACATACATTCGTTTAGTACATACATATATATATATATATATATATATATATATATATATATATATATATATATATATATGTATATATATATATATATATTTGTGTGTATACATATGTATGTATGTATATATATATATGTATACATACAGCCAGACACACACATACACACACATATACATACACACACACACACACATATATATACACATACATGCGTGTGTGTGTCTCTGTGTCTGTGGGTCTGTGTAAATGCCAGGCTGTGTCTAGGCTGTGAAGACATCTGCGTGAAAGGTTTCTTTCATATAAAAAATGAAATTGTCTTCAACTATGTTGCAGGAGCCGTTGTCTCATGCACGGGCTGCAGATTCACTCAATACGAACGCTATACTAAATAACATGACTGTAAATGACGTTATAAATAATTCAGGCATATCAAATAAGAACAATTGATGGTGTGCAAGTGAAAATTTTTACTTCAAAATTATTTTTAAATGTCATATTGAACTGAACTGAATATAGAATTTAGGCCAAAGGCCAAGCACTGGGAACTAACAGGTCACTCACCGCTGAAACGGACATTGACAGTGAAAGATTTGAAAGGTGTAACTGCAACATGACGAAAACCTAGCAGTCGTGCTATGAGTCAATTGTCAGGAGAGGGTGGAAAGTGTCAGGAGAGGGTGGAAAGTAAGGTGGAAGAAAGAGAATGTGAAAGGAGGTACAGTAAAAGAAACGAAAGGGGTTGCAGCTAGGGGCCGAAGGCACGCTGCAAAGAACCTTGAGCAATGCCTACAGTGCACCTTCGCACGAGGTGCACTGACGGCACTGTCGCCCTACGGGGTGAAAGTCAATATTGCATTTCTTCATTCTTAGATTTTTAAATTAATTCTTCAAATAAGCGGAAAATGACGAATTTTTGGAACCAGCTCTCATTCCAAATGCCTCAGAATTGCCAAACTGTTAGAGTTTGTTCCGACGATAAACCGTGGTTCTATCACAGTTCCCATTTTATTGAAAACTAGTCTCGATAACGACCAAAAGTATACGGACGCAAAATATAAACAAGAAGGTCTGGCACATGCGAATTTCGCGGGTCCAGCACGTTTCTCCCAATTTCACCGACTCCAAGTGGAAAGTGGAAGCCAGAAATAGCCGAAATAAAAAGCAAAGGCCTTGAAAGCAATGTGGATCGCACCAAAGTCCTATTAAGAAGTTGGAAGTTATGACAAATTCATACCTTTTTGGTTGCTGGTGGTGTCTGGGGAAGCTGCCAGTACGGCCACCCACAAACTTTCACAAATACAGTATGTGCGTATACATATATATACTGTATATATATATATATATAAATATATATATATATATATATATATATATATATATATATATAAAATGTATACAGGTATATATAAAGCTTGTGTGTGTGTATATCTATCTATCTATCTATCTTCATATATTTATATATATATATATATATATATATATATATATATATATATATATATATATATATATATATATATATATATATATATATATACATATACATATATAAGGATATATGTACATATTTATATATGTGTATATGTATCTATCTATTTTATATATATTTATGTATATACATATATATACACATACATAAATATAAATACCACAACATTTAACGTGACACTATAAGTAATGAACTCAAAGTTTATATTTACCATCGTCCAGCTCGAGCCAAGCTCTCTCTTCAAAGGCCCTTGTAAAATTGTGCAGCATGAACGTAACCTCTTTCAGGCTTTGGGAGAGTACTGAGGTCCCTAGGGTCGGTACTTGCCGTCTCGCCCCTGGATTATTTTCCGTCAGTATGGCTGCACTAGCATACATATTTTACATACATCGTTAATCCGCTTTCATTCTTTTTTACTATTTCATTTCCACAAATTCGTCTTATTTTTATTTTAATTCTTGTTGTATGCTATTCGATCTGATCTCTCTCTCTCTCTCTCTCTCTCTCTCTACTCAGTCATCTCTTTTCATTACTGACTGATCACCTTTTGTATTACACATTTTCAATAAATCATACGCTATATATCTTTCCCTCACCCCTCGCTTATTTGGAAGCTCCCTCTTTTCTATTAATTTCTTTTTTCATTCAGCGTACATTATTGGAAACATTATTTACATTTTCCCATGAACATGCAATTGCGGGCTGCAGTTGATAACCTGAGCCACAAAGCAAAAAGCCAAAATCTAAGAACTTTCATGTAAAATATAACGCAAAACAACAAATGATTTCAAACCCTTACCATTCAACGCATTTTTTAATGCTTGGCGAAAATCTGTGGCATTGCAACAATCCTGAATGTTTTGTTGAGGGCTCCAGATGTGGATAGGTACACTGAAGTGAATTTGAATGGATATCAATTAGACTATTATTATCATTATCTTTATAATTATTATTCGCGGGGATCTGATTATTGTGAGAAAAAAATCCTTCATCAGTGAAGTTACTGAAATAATTAAAAGAGCCACTAAGTACTTACTTTAAAAGAAAACATAACGTGAAGAATACTTGAAGTCAAGTGAGTTTCATAATGGCGTAAATATTTAAACAGTTAA
>NC_089765.1:3833375-3878375 GCF_040412425.1 Macrobrachium rosenbergii
ATATCCTCGTAGCCATATACTCAATTTATATTTTATATCAAGTGTTACTTCCTGTGACAGAAGTTACAAGCCACGCACGCACACGCACATACACACACACACACACACAACATATATATATATAAATTATATAGCAGTAGTTCTCAATCTTTTTTAGTGATGGCACTCTAGCTAATGTAATCATTACAGTGGCACCCCTTCTTCACCATCCCACCATATCGCATGAATTAACTTCTTACTTAATGAATAAAATTATTATCCATACTCTAACCAATGTCAGCACACCGTACATGCAGAAATATACTGTGCAAAGAGCATGCCAGAAGAATTAGATAAACATACAGTAGACACACTGTTAATAATTATAAGGAAGGCTTTACTGCAAACATTTTTTTTTTTTTTTTTACAAATGTTCATTGGAGATGATCAGCCAAGACAAAATTCACGACAATCTTGGTGCACCCCTAGACACTGCAAGTTACAGCACCAGTTTGAGAATCGATTGATATATACACACACACACACACATTACACATATATATATATATATATATATATATATATATATATATATATATATATATATATATATATATATATATATGTGTGTGTGTGTGTGTTTCTGCAACTTCTATCACAGGAAATAACACACGCACACACACTCACATATAAATAATACATATACATATATATATTATATATATATATATATATATATATATACATATATATATATATATATATATATATATATATATATATATATATATATATGACATACATTCATCTATGCTTCTCTGCAACTGTATGAGTATACGAACACAAGTATATATGCAAGACGCATAAAACATATATGCAATTGTTTACGTTTACTGTAATAAACAGATACACATTTATGTATAAATACAGCAGTAGCACGACACAAAATTCCCGCTTCATGCAGCCTAAAATATGGTTCAGCCTCGGGTAAAGAAAAAACTAGGGCTTTCAGAAGATAAAGAATTCTCTCAGGGATTCTTCATGACCGTCAGTCAGGCTTTAGCGAGAACATGTTTTTTTTTTTTTTTTTTTTTTTGTATGTATGAGAGAAAGACAGAGTCGAACATATTTGAAAGCGGATAAAATGTTTATTGAACGTCATGAATGAGGACCTGGACTGCAGGAAATGCCTGGTTCTAATGACAATTGATAACTATAAAATTTAAAGAGAACATGTGGGTAACGGTTATGGAGTAACTTCTGAAAATATGCTGTGCGTGACATCCGAGAATTGCTGACATCACTGCCGGATTCTCAAGATTCTCGAAGTGCTTAATCCTTTTCAGCAAACTTCATTCGTGCTTAACTGCGACATAGAATATTAAATTTAGGCCGAAGGCCAAGCGCTGGGACTTATGAGGTTATTCAGTGCTGAAACGGAAACTGACAGAAAGAAGGTTTGAGAGGTGTAACAAGAGGAAAACCTCGCAGTTGCACTATAAAACAATTGTTGGAGAGGGTGGAAAGTTAGACGGAAGAAATAGAATATGAACGGGGATATAGTAAAAGGAATGTAATGGGTTCCAGCTAGGAGCCAAAGGGACGCTGCAAAGAACCTTAGGTAATGCCTACGTTGCACCAAATGAGGTGCGCTGACGGCACTAGCCCCCTCCGGGATTAGCCTACTTGAAATATTCCGAGGGCTTTTCTAAGCTATATATGACAACTTAACATACCACAACCTCTCCCTTACTGCATTCTCTTACTATCCGTTGACTCGACCGCAAAAGCGAACTGCATCAGATAAGAAAGGAAGAAAAACCAAAAAATGTGCCTGAGACAGTTTTCGATATCCTTGGGCTGCATTTCATCGTTAGGCTCTTTCTCTGTCACTTTCTCTCTCTCTCTCCGTATCTCGATCCTCTCCCAAGAATAGCGAGTCTCTTCATCTTTATCAAAAATACTTGTTAAATACAAGTTAAGAAACAAAGGCACTAAATAACTTTAAAAGCTAAATTGACATTTTTATGCACGATTTTGTTTCTTTATGTGCATGCACATACTGAATTGTCTGGTTATTAGCTACAGTTCAATGAGATGTTTAAAAACAGAAGTCCTATAGAGTGATTTACAGTAAAAAGTCTGTGAATACTATGAGGCTTATAGTATAAGATTTGTAAAAAAAAAAAAATTGTTTTTCAATGTAATAAAACGCGAATTCGTTACAGCTATGGTAGGTTAGCCTAAGCTTGAAATGTATGCTTATGGAACAAGTATAAAAAATGCGTCGAGGTTTATTCGACGCAATTGAGCTGTCTGTACAGCGTACAATCCTGTATGAAACTCTCAGTCGAGGCCCCTGAAATTTTCAGACGCACGATCATGGCCAACTTTAACCTTCAATAAAATTAAAACTGCTGAGGCCAGAGGGATGCAATTTGGTATGTTTGATGATTGGAGGATGGATGATCAATATACCAATTTGTAGCCCTCTAGCCTCAGTAGTTTTTAAGATCCGAGGGCGGACAAAAAAAAGTGCGGACGGACACACAAAGCCATCTCAATAGTTTTCTTTGACAGAAAACTAAAAATCCATTTCCACAGAATCAAACAGAATTTAATACGTCAATCTAAAGCAAACTCCCAAACACAGTCTTTTAGTTCAACCAGCTCTTTAGCACCTAACTCTGTCGACAAGTGAGTGGATTCAGTTTCAATTTCCGTCATGTCATCTCATGAACTTGAGTCTGGGTCGTAATAAGCCTTGTTACTAGCTAGGTTATTTGTACTGCACTGACGTCACGCGCTGACAGGCGGCTGTTTCTTTGCTTCTTGTGCAGAGGACGGAAGAGTGCATGCAAATGTGCACGTGATATCATAACCAACACAGTGAAATGCTTTTGTTGATGGATATATACCTCGTAATGTGCTGTAATCCTGAAAAGCTAGAGTAACCTTGGTAAACTGGTGGCCTGTAATAGAGTCACAGGAAAAAGTCACAATTTTGGCTAGGAAAAAAGTTACAGGAAAAAAAGTCACATTAATTTATGGTGGCCGGTAATAAAGTCACAGGGAAGAAATTCACAATATTTCTTAGAGGTCATTATCTTCATGATATTTACAGCCTTTTGTTTAAGTTTACATGGAAATCTCCAACGGGCTTGCACTAAGCACACCGCAAAAGTGGATGCACATCGGGTTAAAATCCTTGGGGTCACTATTTAGGAAAGATTTAATGTGACTTTTTCCCCTGTGACTTATTTCCTGTGACTTTTTTACCTGGATTCGGTAAACTATGCCTGGCCTTTAAAGAAATTAGTGCAAGTAAGGCCACTTAATTTCCCAAGAGTCAAATAAGGACGCACAACGATGACTTGCTTACAAATTGCTTATATTTACAGATACACATGCAGTTAAGAGACATGGAGCAGAAATCATCTGTCAGGAATAAGAGAGGAAGGAACAGGTGAACGGGAAGAAATAAATATAAGAAAAGAGGGTACTACAGTACAAGTAAGTGAGAAGCATGGCGAGCTATACTTATCAACGATTATTCACTCACCCTAACGAAAGTATCGATTAATTTTCGGATGAACTTTCTCTCCTTCACGGTTTAATAGCTTGAGTAATGTCATAATCTGAGTCTATTCTCTATTATAACGTAATATTTATGTTTTAAGTCAGTAACGTCCATACATCTTCAACATCTTGGCTTTAGAACCTTATTAAAATCTTAGTGACTTGGAGCATTCTTTTAAATTTCCTTTAGTCCACTTTTTTATTTTCTGTTCTACCTCCCACATGCTAATCGGCTATAGTGTGTTCCTCACACAACCTTCCTTTCACGTTGCATTCAGTTTAGTCTCAACTCTTCTTTCCTGACCTACTACTTTTGTTGGCCACTTCACGTGAAACACAAATATTGCTAAATCTTGAGCATCGATGCATCCAACAAACTTCGCATGCCGTCATTTATACTCATCCTTTCATATATATAGCAGCAGTATATATATATATATATATATATATATATATATATATATATATATATATATATATATATATATATATATATATATATCAATGCCACATTCATTACTTGACACATGAACTGTGGATGAAACCAAAGTAAAACAACTTTGACAAAACCAGAGAGATGGACGAATGTCTTGAAAACCAAATGAGAGCAATAAAGAGCAAATGATAACAGTTAAACAAATGAAGTAAAGAAAATGCAGAAAAATAAGTAAGAAATTAATTGGAAAAATAATGTAAAGGTAAATACATGTAGAATCAAGAATCACTTAACAATGCAAAAAAAAAAAAACAGTATTATATACGGCTTCGATCAAGTTAAAATTTGAAGGAAAACCGATCGCACTCACAGAGGTCATTTATTCCAGTCCCTTCTGGCTTCCTAAACACTTCTTAAATTTCCGACAAAGAGTCCAGAGCAAAAGTTTTCTTGTGAGTTGTGGTGAACTTCCCTTCCCTCCTGATGTTCCCCCTACACACACCGGTTGGTGCCCTCAAACCAACAATTTCTTCCCCCATCTATCCACTTTGCGGAGGTGAAAATATGAGATTAAACCACGTCATCCATTCCCTTTGTGTTTTGGCATTATTGAATTCCATTTAATCTCAGTCCACCCACCCAGTGCGTCGCATCAACTATGCATTTGTTTCTTTCGTCTTATCTTGGGGGACTCTTTCTCGATAAGGAGAAGGGGAGGGCTCTAAATCTGAAATATTCTCTCTCTCTCTCTCTCTCCTCTCTCTCTCTCTCTCTCTCTCTCTCTCTCTCTCTCGTCCACGAATCTTCTCGCTTCCTCCTCCCTCCTTTTCCACATAGCCGTGATTCTCCACTCTCTTTCTTCCCTCGGGCGAAAGGCAGTATAGAGCAGCAAATGTGTATATATGTATCTCGTCGGTTTGATGAAGTAACACAATTGACGGGTCATATCCGGCCACACTCGTCCCCTCAGGCTGTCCAAATCTCCCCTCACTAGTCCCTCCTTCCCAATCTCTTACCCTCTTCATCTTCATCTACCATTTTGCTTGATCTCTCTCGCGAAGAAGAAGGAGCAGGAGAATGAAGAGACATAAACAACGATGCAAACAGTAAACGATCACATGCAAATGAAACTGAGGGATTTCAATGAAATAAAAAAAAGAAATGGATGAAAAAAAATGGTCTGCATTCGTTCAAGATCATCAAATATATATATAAGAAAATATGTGTAAACCGATATGACAAAAGAGCATCAAATGAAGACCAGCATAAAATATTTGCAGCCTTTTAGGTGAAAAGAAAAAGAAATTTAAGGATTATTCCTCAGAATCATCCTTTAGCGCATTATAAAAATATACAGATGCTAGAATACACCACCGCTCAAAACCTGCTGTTAAAATCTATGAAATCTCTACCCTAGACTTTCGAATTATGAAAGCCGAAGCCCCACAAAACCTAGTAGTTGACAATTAAAATAATATATATCGTTTAGAATGTTTTTTTTTTTTTTTAAGTTTATCCTCGTTCCGCCTTGCAGGTTATTAGCTGATTCATTTCACAGCTTTGACATTAATTCTAATTGCAGAAGTTGCTCCTCTGAATATCTTTGACATTGATATATCATTTTACCAGAAATTTCTCTCTCTCTCTCTCTAACGAAAATATCCACTCGATCGTTTTTAAATAAATCGTTATCATCATTGCCTTCAAAGCCATGTAATTAATATTTCTGTGGGGGACCTAACTCCGTTGCCACTCCCTGAAGACATGGCTTCTTCAACATCATCAGACTTTTGGACAAAATATTCCGCCTCTCATATCTTGCCATCAATACCCTACAACAATTCACCTTGTATTTTAATAATTTATTTATATTTTTATCTATTTGTTTATTAATCTATCTTGTTTTTCTCCTCTAATAACTTATCTGTTCTTTTTGTATTTCCTATTGTCTTCTGTACCTTCTTTCAAATGAACACCAAATTCTTCGGAAGCTTGAATCTCAAGTCAATCGCCCCTGTAGGCTTCTTCCATATGAACAGGGTTTATCTTCATAATAATAATAACATGATTCATATTCCAAAAATCTCCACTAATCTACAGCCTCAATTCTCATACACGTACTGTAGGTCTGGCTGGGTCTCCTGGAGCCCACAGGAACCCAAGTACTTTTCCCCTAGAGATTGTGCAAAAGGAAGTGCCCAAGCCATTTCCATCTCCCTCTCATCATTATCTATAAATGGAACTCATGCAAATTCTCCCGTGGCGTCATCTCTAATTCCCTCCCGCAATCTGACTCCTAATATACTTCTCGAAGCTTTAGTCTCAAATCGACGAAATCATTTAGACTTAGTTTCTTTATCATCCGAAGATTCGTGTCCATAAGGCAATGCAGATTATACTTGACTTGTGTACGCAGTTTCAATTGATTTCATTTCCAGATCTTATTCAGCCTCCCCTTTGTACTAGATATCGTTGTTCCTAAATTTATGAAATATTCAACGCCATTAATTCCCTCTCCATCTGAAGTTATGTCATCCCTTCGGCCTACTCTGTCCTCGCGACATGTGTTTTTCGCATATTTATGTTGAGTCCCATCTCTATATACTGTATACTATGCATACTATTGAGAAAACTTTGTAATTCTTGTGTTTCCTGATTAAAACAGCTTCAATTGCATACTCTAAGCTAGTCAAATTTCTATTGTCATTCTAACCTAAGCCTTCTCTTCCTTCTCCGACAACCATTATCTTCATAAAATCTATGAGAGGAGCAAACAGCAAAGGTAAATAACAGCACGGCACTATGTATTACATTCCTTTGACTAGACACCATCAACATGAATTTCGCATCTACTTCATTCATGGATAATTTCAACGAACTTTACATATTTAACAGGAGTACCATAGTGACACAAGACTTTCCATAATATTGGTCTGGACGCTTTCAAGTGCCTTCTCGTAATCAACAAAAGCCATCGGAAGGTTTTTTTTTTTAAATTCCATGCACATGATTTTTAACACAAAGAACTGATCTGTGCAATTCATTCCACTTCTAAAACTAGCTTGTTCATCTCTTAAACTTTTTAACAATATCTTCCTCCAGCACATTACGTATATTCATACCTAATGTTTTCATTACATCCGACGCAAGTGTAATCCTTCTATAGTTCCCACATTCATTTAGGTCATCTTTCTAGGCTTCTTAATTCCTAAGGCTTTGTTTCCTCGTTCCATATTATGTAAAACAGTCTAATTGGTATAATGGGTGTACTTTCGCCTCTGCAATGATGCCATCATAATCTGGTGTTTTCCATCACCCTCATTACTGATTTAACTTCAGAAACTGTGAATTCATTCAGCAGTACATCACGAGTTTTCAGCTTCTTGTGTGAAAATCATATCGCTTTTGTTCCTAACCTCACAAAAATGTCCCATTCAGCGTTGTCTCTCCTTTTGACAGGCGTCTTCACTGTTTTCTTTTCACTCATGGATATTTCATTAATACTTCTGTAGGGGACCTAACTCCGTTGCCACTTCCTGAATACATGGCTTTTTCAACATCGTCAGACTTTAGAACAAAATATTTTTTTTTTATCTTCGTTTAACTTCAATATCTAGACTTGACTACTTAGCACGTTTTACTTTGCGTTCTTCATCCCTCCCAAAAATTTGTCTGCATGTACCATTTGTTTTTGTCTTTTCTTTCTTGTATCCCTAGTCTCATCCAGTATCCATGGTTTTGTCTCGTTTCCCAATATCCCAGCACTATTCTTGAAGAATGGTTCATTTTTAAGTTAAACCAATTCTCATTCACTGTCTGCTCCCTCACACATAAGGTATCAAGAACTGCAAATCTATTTCAATATTCAGTTGCGAAAGCCTCTGGACATTCATCTCCAAGGCACTTCACTGTATCAAACCAGATACTCTGTCAAGTCTGCTGGGTGGGTTTAATTTCAGCTATACTGTTGCAATGGCAAGTCGGTGACACTACCAACACCAACTTCTCTGCAGCTCCAAACATTCTTCAGTGTTCTTTTATTTCCTAGTTAATAACAATTCGATTTCTATGGGTGCCATCTGGAGATGTCCCTCTGTTGAAAATGATTACCTCAAATGAACAAATTACTTACAGCACCAATAATTTTCGTCTGCAGTCTCCCCCAGGCCTGCCTTACCTATTACATCCTCCATACTTTCACTGTTCCTTCTAACTTTTGGTATTCATAATACCAAAAGCAATTCTCATATCTCATTCTGGTTTTTCACCTGTAACATCCTGCAGTTCTTTATGAAATCAATCTTTTATTTCCTCTGAGAACTCATTCATTTACTGGTGCATAACATTCAATTTTAATTTTCTTCATTTGACGTTATGATCATGCCTACTCCTGTACCAATCCTATCTGGTCTTCCTGGAGAGATATATATATACATATATATGTGTATAAACGAGTAGATATATGTGTGTATATATATATACATACATATATATATATATATATATATATATATATATATATATATATATATATATATTATCCCCTTCTGGTAGATTATCTCTCTCAACATTCTTTTGCACCGAGAGTCGCTAATAGCTAAGATGTCCAGTGCAGATGTGGCAAAACAACAAAGTCTTGCCCTAATGTACTTTTCATTTCTCCTTTCGGCTATTCCTATCTCCTTTCATATTCACATCACACTCTTTCCCCATTTGTATCTCACATGAATGACACCTACTTAATTTGCTTGTTTATCAGCTTTGATAAGAACATGTGTCCACCAGACACCATGCATTCTCGGGATCCTTATTCCCCGACTCCTAGTATGCCTCCTATAATTTCTTACGCCTTTGATCACTGAAGAAAAGCAGGTCTAGTACATTGTCTAGAGAAATAACAGACGTTCTTTTAACATTTCTAATTTCTCCCTACTTTTTTCAGGCAGAGAATACTCAGGAAAGGGATGTCAAACCATACAAATTCCACTGCCATAATCAAGAGTACTGGGAATCCAGCACTCTCAAGTTTAGCAGCCTCAAAGAATCATGCCAGCAATAACCTCTCGTGGAGGTGAACAAGAATAAATGCCACTCCTGTTCCCACAAGTTATGCCCACTGTTCGGCACAAAAACCAAATTACATTTTTCTTATGCCCCCACCCCCCCATCCCTCGTTTGTTTTCCTAAGCATGCGATTTTACCCTTGTTTGAAATTACAGTAAATTTTCATTTCTTGCTTCAAGATAAATCTACTTTACAAATACTGTCTTGTCAGAGACAAATCCCTTGAAAGTTCATAATAATTAGTCTAATGAGAAAAGATTGCTGTACAAAGTATTCAACACTCTACAATAAGGATAAGTCCAGGTAAGTGTGTGAGTTAAATCCTGTGGCCCTTCCACATACGTGTGTTCCTTTTTCCGCTGATGGATACATCACGTTGGCTATTTATCCGAAAAAGGGAAGACCCAGACAAGTCCATACATCCTTGTCTGAGGTCAGAATTTTTAGGAATTACTATCTTATTTTCTTAGTCGTGATATTTTCGCCACACATCTCTCTTTGAATTTATTTTACCAGTTCTAATCTTCCCAATTTGATACAGGGTTCTTGGCTTCCAACTCCCTATTCCAAATTTATCTTTAATGTTTATTAACTGGGAGATTCTTAGCACTCCATGTCCCTGTGACTTGGGGCCATTTTTATATTGTGCCTATCTAAGTGGCAGAATCGACAGAGGTTCCCCTGGCAAAGTACAATAAAGAATTTCCAGTTCTTGTAGTCCATAGTTCTTAATTGACTAGGGCCAATGACTTCTGCCATTGCCCACTGGTTTATAACACAGGTCATCCACCTGGCATCCAGAGTTTAAGCCCAGGACAAAGACCACTCAGCGCTTAACTTGATCCATCATCCAACTGCCAATGATTTTTGGTGCTCTTCTTAAGCAAGACCACAATTAACGATTGTGGATCCAGGCAGCAGGCGCTAGTATCCTGAGCTCAGGGCCCTAATGCAGTTACTACCAGGTGGCCCAGCTTGATCTGGTATTGATTGAGAGCAGAGACCAAACTCCCTAAAGATATATACTCGTACATACCCCATTTACCCAATTTCATTATCTCTACTCATTTAAAAAGGCTACGACAAAAATCTGCAGAACTTTTAATGTTACATGAGAGAAATTAACGACAACAAATTTAGTTTTATAGTTCTATGAGGGTAATATTAATTTAATCTTAATAAACACATCTTTACACTCAAATTACAGTGAGCAGAAGTCAGCTCTTACGCTTTACCGTCTACTTAAAAATTACATAAAAAAATAAACAATTCAGTGAACAAGCCTAAAATCATGCCATTCAGAAGTGATACTCAAAGATTCAGAACACTAGAAGTAGGTAAACTAAAACTGATCCTGTTATAAACGTTCTGTCACTGGGAGTGTGTGCTGAGAATTTGCTTAATAATGCAAATGAAAAACCCACAAACACAGGAACCAGTACAAGAGAGTGGTAAAAGGAGCATGCTCATGCAGATGTCACGGTGCTGAGGTGTCCTCCCTTCGTGAAGCGGCTGAGACGATGGATTTTTTGTTTTGTGTATGTAGAATTAAACCCTTACTGAAAATTACCGGATAAATTTAAGCAAGTTTAAACCTAGCGTACATGCAATTTATATAAACACACACACACACACACACACACACACACACACACACACACATACATATATATATATATATATATATATATATATATATATATATATATATAATTTATATATATATATATATTATATATATATGTATATATATACACATATAAACTGTATATATATATATATATAGCTATATGTGAATTGTAAATATAATCTATTTCTGAATTATACCGAAAAAAGTCTCTCTCTCACTGGTTCTCTCTCTTCCCCTTGTTCATCTGTCATCATCAATTCTTGCTCTCCCTCTACATCATAATTCTTAATTATCACTTCGTGTTTCCTCTCCACCGTCCTCATCAGAATCCATTTTCTCGTTTTCAAATGCCCGTCCTCTTTTCTCCTCCGACTTTAATAATTCCTCACTCCCTTTCTTCATCACCTCCCTCCTCACCTTGCCCCACATCCTTCTCTTCCTCGCCTTCGCGTTCTTCCTCCTCACCCCTGCCTCCCTGCTCTCTCTCTCTCTCTCTCTCTCTCTCTCTCTCTCTCTCTCTCTCTGAGTCTTCATCACGGGTACCTCCCGAGAGAGCAGAAAAGAGGTTGGCCGCATCACGTTCCCGGCCCTTTCTGACACCCCCAGAAACCTCTAACCGTGAAAGGGTTTTAGCGCCGAGGAGGCGCACTTAATGGGAGCATCTTTCGACCGTGGGAAATGACAAATCATTACTCGAAACAAATGAGAACAAAACGTATGATGCTTGAAGAAAGGACACTCGCTGGGAGGAGAGCGTACTTCAAGATAATTGTCTTCCTCGAAAACATTACATAATTCCTCTGCCGTCGCCAAGCCTCCTCTAGAATAAGGGAGCGTTCATTTGAGTTGCCTTTGGTGAAATGTTTGCAAACAACGCTAAGAGAAAAAGTATTATCAATACCTGAGGGGGAATATTCATTAGATAAAGCAAAAACTAGTGCTTTGACGCTTTGCTACAACTAGCTAAAACTTCCTGCCCCAAATCGAGGAAAACTGTGCAGTGCCCAGCGTTGCCTCTATAAGGTGGTTTTCAAATATTCTTATGATTTCTTAAAGTAGTTTTCAAAAATTCTTATGATTTCTAAAGGTAGTTTTCAAATATTCTTATGATTTTTTAGGGTAGTTTTTAAAAATTCTTATGATTTCTTAAGGTAGTTTTCAAATATTCTTATGATTTCTCATGATAGTTTTCAAATATTCTTATGATTTCTTAAGGTAGTTTTCAAATATTCATATGATTTCTTAAGGTAGTTTTCAAATATTCTTATGATTTCTTAAAGTAGTTTTCAAATAGTCTTATGATTTCTTAAAGTAGTTTTCAAATATTCTTATGAATGATTTCTTAGGGTAGTTTTCAAATATTCTTATGATTTCTTAACGTAGTTTTCAAATATTCTTATGATTTCTTAAGGTAGTTTTCAAATATTCTTATGATTTCTTAAGGTAGTTTTCAAATATTATTATGATTTCTTATTTTTTACCAAGGTATTCTTTAGCGAGCAGCATATTTAAAAAAAAATGCCTATTTTGGAGAATGTTTCTTTTTTTTTTTTTTTTAGCTTCTGAGGTATTTCGAAGAGGCCATTCACTACCCTTAACCATATCGAAGCACAAAAATGGCTCTCTCTGAAACACAAAAATCATACCTCAATGAAAAAGTAAGAAAAATGCTGTGTTAACGTCAAATTTATTTCAGATAGTTAGCTACACAGTATTTTACTTCGGAGTTTCGGGCATCAACCAATTTTCAGTCGGAGTTCCACACAAGAATTTGCAATTCTGAGGGTTACTGACTCCATTTCTAAATGTGGAACGCAACTACGGATATCAGAGCGAATCACAAAAACTAGAACCAGGAGATATTTACTAAGAGGAATAAAAAACTGGGGAATTTGTTAATCAATACAAATACATATACATATACAAAAAAGAAGAGAAAGGGAAAAAGACTTTGACACTAAGAGGGACACAACATTAGCTTAAAAGACAGAAACGAGGAGATTTTCTCGACATATCACACAGAAAAAGAGAAAAAATGAATGCAAAGCAGAGAACTGTGTGTTATTGCAGGGAGACTTCGCATCACTCGTCGATAACTCGGTGTCTTCGACGACCACAGCACCACTGACTAACGTTATGGCCATAGGGAATGACACGTCCAGCCGTTAGCGAGAGGCCACTGGCACCTGTGGCCAGGCAAACTCATTAAAGAAACAAGACACCCGACTCGAGATCCACGGAGGGCGAACTCCCAAAATAGTCACACAAGACTTCCCGATCGGTCTAGACGCTCCCTTTGAGCACGGCGGACCACTCATTCCAGAATACTAACGTCGAACCTTTCAATTAGCGGAAACACCCTCGCTAAGAGCGAGCCTCTTTCCTTCGAGTTTATCCCGAAGTCCGTATAGAGGAGGGCCATCCATCCAGCCTCCCTTGACAGGATCTAATCACGAGGGAGGGAAGGAAGGCAGCACGAGGGGCCTACTGTAGCTCTAACCGAGCGGCTTCCGGTGGTCGTTAAGATGGCCCGAGCAAGGTATCGGTGTCTATTAAAACATCAGCTGCTGCTTCCAGATCCACCGAGAGAATGCCTTCGCTTTCCCAATAAGCGCCACTGACTGACGTTTAGGGAGATAAAAGCCTTAATGTATCGCGCCCCAAGTCGAATGCGCTGTTTTTCTTCTTCTTTTCTGTTTTTTTTAGCGCAGAAAGAAACTGGTTCCTTTCGCCCTTTCATGAACAGGATCAAAGATAAGGAGTCCGATTTTCATATTACACCCTAATAAAGAAATTGGAAGGTGGCCTCGGTTTACGAAACAGGGGGCTTAAATGATAAAAATAGGAACTGTATAATTACACTTCGGCAGTTTTAAGTGGATTATCACTAACAACTATAGCGCTGAAATTACTTTGTAACACATTAAGACTACGTAACATTATGGTAGGACGATAGGCTATACACAGATAACTTCAAATGTACATCAGGATACTATATTGAAAGTTACAAAAGCGCGAGTAATATAAAACATGCAGGGGTATTTTATTGAGTAACATACCCAAACCTCTCTATACGGACATACAAAAAAATTTACACTTACGCAGTACATACGCAAAAACAAACTCTCTCTCTCTCTCTCTCTCTCTCTCTCTCTCTCTCTCTCTCTCTCTCTCTTTCACCCATTTATATATGTATATATACACACACACACATATATACATATACATATATATATATATATATATATATATATATATATTTATATATATATATACTGTATACCGGGTTATATATAAAACTTGTGTGTGCGTGGGCAGCTTTCCAGTATAACCAACATTCATGATTAAACAAAATCGCACAAAAATAAAAACTGAAAAGGCGTGCATATGGAGATTAGAATCACAACTTCACGGAAATAGCCAAAAACGGAATAGTTTTACACTATAGGTTTGTTTCATGTGGGCGTGGAAATAGCAGCCTTCCTCGGCACCCTATCATGCCTGCACATAATGCAATCTCTGTGGTTACAAGACTCTTTTCGGAAAGACTTGAATGATTAAAAAAAAAAAAAAGCCTTGTGAGATCTCCAGATTAACTGGCTAACTCCAAGCGCTAGCAAACAATCAACAAACAGTGTTGGAATGTATTTCATTCACAACCACAAGCACCACTCAAGTTGGAATGATCTGAAATGCTCCACACAGGATTTCATCGTGGAAGTAAGGTAACGAGACAAAACTTGATGGAACTCTTTAAGTAACAGTATAAAGGAAAATTCTCTGCAAAACTAAACAAGAGAAAAATACAACTATAAAATTAATAAGTGAAAAAAGGATAAAAAATCTCGTAAGTAAAACTGAATAATGAGAAATAACCCATTTAATAACAGCACGGCCTGTTTACATAATAACGCCATGCATGGGGATGAGGGAGGCTTATTAGTAACATCAAATAAACACTAGTCATCTCTCTCTCTCTATCTCTCTCTCTCTCTCTCCACACATTTCAACTAAATTTCATAGGTTCACTATAAAAAAGAATTCTTTGTATATATAAACCCTATTGCACAGATGACTGAAGTAAAATATTTGTTCTACTTAAAGTAATTACTTTTACGTGCATATATATATATATATATATATATATATATATATATGTGTGTGTGTGTGTGTGTGTGTGAGAGAATGTATATATAACACATACAGTGTATATTGGAGAAGATGGTAGCCAGAGGAAATATACGAGTGCTTATACTGCGACTAACAAATGTAACCATCTTCAAATTTATGGTTAAAAAAACACATCGCAATGAAATTTATACACAATGGCAGATTTACAAAGAAAGATTAGGCAGGCGATAAGAGACAAATAGTCACAGCCATTTTCAGGGATGTGGAATATTACGTACCCCTCAAAAAAGGGCCTGAAGCTTTTACTCCTAAAATTCGGCTTTCAAAGTCCTTAAAATAAACCCCGGTAAAAATTGGATTGGCAAGTAATTTATTTATGCACGCCATGAGAATTTGCTCTTGAGAATGGACCCACAAAGAATTTAAAATATTCGCGAACAGCTGTCTTCCCTGGAGAAAAAGGTGCTTGCAGAGCAAATTCAGTTTTATTACGTACACCGAACAACATAAAAAAAAAGAATCATATAAAAATGAAATGCTTTGCTTGGTTGACATCTAAAACTAGTCAATATTCTAAGTCACCCACTCTTTTGCTTTACAAATGTGCTGAAGAATAATAGAAAGCGAGTCATATGATAAATTCAGTGCTGGAAAACATTCTAAAATACTGTAACTACGTCATTATTGAGCAAAAGACACGGAATATGATCATGGAGAGAAAACTGAAGAGTCAATTGCACGAAGTGGAAAACAGAACATAAAAAAAGCCACAGGTGGTGTTATGTTACTCTTTCTTCTCTCGCTAAGCTGGTATTTTATGCTGAGGTTGAAAGCCATACACCCATTTCCATTCTCCATCCTATCCTTTACCAGGGGACCACGAAGCCGTCATCACCCGCCCCGCACATACATATATATATATATATATATATATATATATATATATATATATATATATATATATATATATATATATATATATATATATATATATATATACATACTGTGCATACACACATACACATATATAGTGTATATATATGTATGTGTGTGTACATATAAATGGCAACTGAATAACAGTAACGAAGTTCCTGACGGAAGTTTTCTTGAAACCTGGAAAACGAGATCCGGGGAAATACTGGATCTTTTCAAAGCGCAAATGATTAAATCTTTCGGAATTAAACGGACTTTCGGAGAAGCAGCTCAGGCGGCAATGTTGCTGATTGCCTTTGAACTTCAATATTGACGAAGCACAATGACCCTTACAGCTTTCCGATCCATTAGAAAATCGCTGTGCCTGTCTCTCTCTCTCTCTCTCTCTCTCTCTCTCTCTCTCTCTCTCTCTCTCTCTAGAAGAAAAAGAAGAAGAAGAAGAATACAAACATTTCTATACCTTTAATCATATCATTTCGTTCTCTCTTAAACAAACACACACACACACACAAATCCATTAAACAGTCCTTGTACACTTGGTCTCTCTCTCTCTCTCTCTCTCTCTCTCTCTCTCTCTCTCTCTCTCTCTTCTCATATATATATATATATATATATATATATATATATATATATATATATATTATATATATATATCCACAAACACACACACAATATATATATATATATATATATATATATATATATATATATATATATATATATACATATAACTGTAATAATAACTTAATGCCCTCTTAACTTCTCAATTGTAGTTATTACAAATACGTAATTATCTGATAAAAGTGACCATTAGATGCTATATATACATATAGCCTATATACACATATATATGTGTGCATATACACAAACTTAGTTTTCCCGTGGTCGATGCGCATAAACTTTCTGCCCGCTGTCAACGAGCTATTAATAAAGAAAGGATTGTTTTAAACCCCAATGAAATGGGATACATCCTTTGAATCCTTTATCAAAATAACCAATTGTTTCGCAGGTAATGTGCAGAAACCATAGAAAGTATTCATTACTGTTACTTTTGTTATTATCTAAAATAACCAAACACTTACTTGGGACAAGACTTAAATCTCACGAACTTGCATAACAACGTTCCAGAGAGTGTATCTAAAAGAGCGACTATAAACACTAAAATTAATAACGAAAAAAAAGGGGGGGGGGCAATGAGGCACGGTACTGTAAAGTAGCATTTGGGCTCTATTAAATTTATCCACCTCTAAATCGCCAATAGTACCAAAAAGACCGGTCCACAGTTTTCCAGGAAAGAAAATGAAAGATTTCTGTTCCTGGACAGAGACAATATGGCACCTCAGCAGAATATGGATGCTGATCAGGTGATAAAATTCGGCTTATGCAAGACACCCAAAAATTTATCATCTGTGATGGTTTTAATCGTAGTTACCTTTGTTGAAAGACAGAAACAACCTACAGTACTTAAGCTTCCTATTCCAAAACCATAAAGACTCCAGGACTTTGCTTACCTCCAAATAAAAGAACAATTTTGCAGTAATGAAAGAAGATAGTATTTGAAAATAGGTTGCATTAACTCCCTCATCTCAGAACACTCGGAAAGACTTATGCACAAGTTTTTTGGAAGGATGAAGTGAATATATGCATATATATATATATATATATATATATATATATATATATATATATATATATATATACATATACATACATATATACATATATATATATATGTATATACATATATATATATATATTAATTTTATCACTTACACAATTGTTCTGTGCATTAATAAAATACTAACAGGACCTCAAGGATGGTATCTAGCGGAGTTATTTATTCAAAAAAATCACAAGCTTTCCAGGACTAATAGTCCTCATTGTCAAGTATCAGTGGACTGTTAGTCCTGGAAAGCTTGTAATTTTTTTAATAAATCACTCCGCTAAATACCAACCAGTTTCAATGAGGTCCTGTTAGTAAATATATATATATATATATATATATATATATATATATATATATATATATATATATATATATATATATATATATATATATATATATATATATATATAGTACATACATATATATACATATATAAACAAAACGTTATCTTTACAAAGCAAGACATGGAGCTGGAATGTCGTGCAAAATGGTCTAATTAATAAATAGTATTACTTTTGTTGGCCCAAAGTCTCAAACCACAGGGACTAAACCGGTTTCTGATCGTTCCAGATCTCTGTGCATGCTGGAAGCAAAGTCAGTTTTTAACTGCAGGAACGAACACCTGCAAGATGTGCCAGTGCTATCTGTTCAGGACTGTCTTGCCCGCTACGCCACAATTATATCGCTCGAAACGGCAAAATAAGAGTTCATGTAACACCAACGTGTGGAATTTCCAAAACAAATAAAAAATGTGCCGGAGTTTCTTCGGTGCAATCGAGTTTTGTGTACAGCCGGTAAAGCTTATAATCAAGGCCACCGAAAATAGAGCTACCTTTCGGTGGTCTCGGTATAGTGCTGTATGAGCCGCGGCCCATGTAACTTTACCCACGGCCCGGTGGTAGCCTATCCTACATCGTTGCCAGAAGCACGTTTATGGATAACTTTAACCTTAAATAAAATAAAAACCAATGAGGCTAGGGGGCTGCAATTTGGTATCTTTGATGATTGGAGGGTGGATGATCACCATACCAGTTTGCAACCCTCTAACCTCAGTAGTTTTTAAGATCTGAGGGCGGACAAAAAAAGTGCGGACCGAAAAAAAATGCGGACAGAATAAAGTGCGGACGGACAGACAAAGCCGGCACAATAGTTTTCTTTTACAGAAAACTAAAAATATATAAATTAGGTCTAGTTCACTGGAAATGCGGTGAACCCCAACTTTCTAGCTGCCAGTCGCTTATAAATCTTTAATTGAAATCAAATACACATCTTCCGGTACATGAGTTATGAAGTTTACGCGAAATCTAGATAAAGGCAGCAAAATTAAAGCAAAATAAAATAAAACAGAATAAAGTTGAGGAAATATGGAATTACATCTACAGGCAAGATTGTCGTGGATGTCAACGATTAGATCTAAAAGTGCATTATCATCACCAAATGTATCGAGTAGAATTTAATGCAGGTCGTCGGGAAAAAAGTGTCTCGATGCAAGTTACTTAAATAAGGGCTTAAATATAAATTTTCAGCAACCTCGTCGAGCGCTGGAATGACTGTGATTTTCCTGCAAAAGGTGCAGCTAACATTAATATAACCTTTAGCTAAGAACATGCACCTTAGGGCATCATTGCCGCATTTTTTTTTTTTTTTTTTTTTTTTTTTTTTTTTTTTTTTTTGGTCTGCCAAACATACATTACAAGTCAAATTACGATTTTCCTCCTTGACATTAATACAATGAATAGCAGACAACCAGACGGTATAGTGTAGCTAACTGCTTGAAGCACTGGGCGTTGATTCCGTCGCAGCTTACCAGAGAGACTCGTTTGCTAAATCCATAAAAAATTTGTTAAATTCGTTTGTGTTACTGTATGACCATATTCATTGTCTCATGTGCTTCGTCACGACTGCACCTCGAGAAGTACCCGTAAAACAATGTCACTGATATTTTACTGCTGGATAGATTACAACTCCTTTTAAACTGATATTCACTAACTATCTAATTGAGCAACCACAATATGAATTCGGCAGTGAAAAATAAAAACATCATCGGTGCAACACACAACAGAAAAAGTAATTGAGTAATAGTTGAAAGTTCTGTGGGTTTTGTCTCTATTCTCAATTCCAGAATGGATTACATACTTGCACGCAACTGCCTGCAAGAACATCAGCTATAAATGGTAAGGAATGGCCACACAAGTACAGATATTTCTTCACGACGTCAATTCAGAACTTGCAACCGCTTCCTCCTGACGTGAACAACCTAATACTTAACAGATCTCGAGCTGATCGATACTTCGCATTTGTGTTACAGCATCGAGCTTTCAAATACCTAATCACATATCTGGTTCCAAAGAAGAAATACAAGTATATGTAAGGTCGATACAAATTACGGTTAATCGAGTATTTGTCCACGCACTCAAGTATGCACTTCACTTACAGTAACAATAATGAAATGAATGAGAGTAAATCCTCCTAAGGTGACAATCGACTGGTCACTTAATTTCACACATACATATCTATGTATCTATTTATAGTTATTTATATATATATATATATATATATATATATATATATATATATATATATATATATATATATAAAATACTGTATGTGTGTACATGTATTGGTGTACATGCTTGTGACACACGGTCTCTTGCAGTGTTTAACAAACCTCGCATGTGGGCGTTATGTGCTTGTATATTCACCTTTGAAAGTCAGTAATTTGGGTACGGTCACCTTTGGTCTACTTACACGTGAGAGTCATGTGGATGGGTGGAAAGTTCCGTTCGTCAGTGCTCTAGTTCAAAAAAATTCTAGAAGTTTGGTGGGTTTGAACCAGATTTCTAGGTGTGCCCAATGTAGTGTATGTTTGTGTGTACATTGTGAAAGACGCTTGATGAAATGCGCTCTTGTGAAAGGCAATTCATTGAGAGGCGTGAAGCCGTATCTAAAGGACGTGTTGGACACGCTGGGAATTGGGATTCCCATTCACTAGGAAAAATGCTTCATTGTACTTGAAAGAGGTGTTTTGGGAAGGACAGTGAAA
Source organism: Macrobrachium rosenbergii (assembly GCF_040412425.1). NCBI lineage: Eukaryota > Metazoa > Arthropoda > Malacostraca > Decapoda > Palaemonidae > Macrobrachium > Macrobrachium rosenbergii. The sequence continues at coordinate 3,853,837 of NC_089765.1, forward strand.
TTCTAAGCTTCAATTACCTGTTGAAGGGATGAGTTGACATTCAGTGCATTGACATTAAGTTCCTTGCCGTGTATTTTATCATGTCTTCTATGTGGGTTTTTTTTCATTGTTTACACATTTCCTTTTGTTTTGGGAGATATCCCATATTACTTTATATAAGGTTTAATGTCATATCTTTTTTTTTTAAATGACAGATGTATCATGGATGAAGACGCACAGAGTTGTGCAAAGGCATGGGTAATGACCTAGATGACTGTTCAGACATTTGTCTTCATTTGGACTTTGATTTACTGACCCCGGTATTAATATGGAGGATTTAGTAACGGGAGTGGAGGAAAGGGAATTTGGTTTCTCTTTTGTTATCACTTATGTTTTATTGACGTTTGAAGTGGTGGTTAAATACCATGCTTAGTTTGTCTTTTGTCTAACTGGTCTCATGTTGGGCTTGCAAAATATTGGGCTTGCAAAATAAAGTTTATCTTTGCATGCCAGGTTTGATTTAAACACATCAGTTTAGAAATAGATTTTCACAGAATTCACAGGGGCGTCTGTGAGAGAGAGAGAGAGAGAGAGAGAGAGAGAGAGAGAGAGAGAGAAGAGAGAGAGAGAGATACAACACTCAGAAAGGAGGGAAGCAGGCCAGCGCTACCAAGATTTCTTTGCATCTTCTTCAAGGTAGGTAAAATATAAATCGCCCTTTTATAGGGCGTGTAACACACACACGCACACATACACACAAATATATATATATGTGTGTGTGTGTCCGCGCCTGTGACGATTAATAATTTTGCGCTATTAGAAATGCCTTTCTCTAAACACGAGCGGCATTCAGATAAATGCAATGCTGGCTTTTGGGGCGGTCTACACTATAAACCACGAGGCATGTTCAATGACCCGAGTCCTTTGTTTCCAATTCATTCCTGGGCAGTAAACAACCCTGAGGCCATAGCTCTGCACAATAGGAAGCAGATGCCCAGCGATTCTAACGTATGTCAACATAACCCAAAAACCAATGTCCGCTTCTCTGCTTGGAAGCTATTTCAATTTGACACAGGATATAACTGGAGCTCAAGTCATATTTACAGAGCCTCGCAATGCGTTTCTGTACACTCACGAAGCATGTCGTAACATTCGAATAATGTCAGATAGCTTGTTCGCGAAGGGAAGGACATAAATTTCCGGCACTCTATGATCTTGACGAATTAACATATTTCAATACGCCTTTAAGTAACCGCAAACATGTATCTTCGCATGCGATGATTTATGTTTTTGCTTCATATTACTAATCTATCATACTAGCTATCTATAGCTGTCTCTATCTATCTATCTATCTATCTATCTATCTATCTATATATGTATGTATATGTATGTATCTACACACAATATATATATATATATATATATATATATATATATATATATATATATATATATATATATATATATATATACTGTATATATATATATATACATATACACACAGTAGTATATATAATGTAACCATAACCGTCTATATGTGTGATTATTCATGTTTACAGAAAAGGTTATTTATATCTATATACTTATAGACACACACACACACACACACTAACATTTTTTTCTCTCTCTCTCTCTCTCTCTCTCTCTCTCTCTCTCTCTCTCTCTCTCTCTATATATATATATATATATATATATATATATATATATATATATATATATATATATATATATACATACATATATATATATATACAGTATATATATATACATACCCTATAAGTATACAGCTATAAAAATCTCATACATATATAGTGTATATACATATATATAAATTATATCCGTCAATTCCATGTATTCCAAAAGCCATCATGACCACTAAATGTTTCTACGTAACCCAATACTACACCTCAGTCGTCTAACAATCTTAATTTCGAATCCTTTTTGATATCAAGACTTTAGGTGGAAACTGTATTCAGAAACATTTAGAAATAAAAACTTATGGATATTACAGTGAGCATTCTAAATATATGGATATATATATATATATATATATATATATATATATATATATATATATATATATATATATATATATATATATATATATATCTTGTGTAGGGTTAACCTCATCATAGAATACTTGTTGTGATAGGAAGGCTGGAAACTTAGGAAGCTTCCCCTCGTAGGGAATATCTGCCTGCTGTAAGTTGACAACTTGTAAACCGTGGGTAAAATCACGATTTATGGTAAAAAATGGGACTTTTTTATATTGTGTACAGAGTGGAGGACGTGAAGGAGGAAAAAAAATTCGTTAAATCTGTTGACTCCCGAGTTTTATATTTAGCTTGTCAATACTGGTTACTCTACCATAAGAACCAACATTCTGTGCAGGATGACAGACGGACAGATGACAGAGAGAGTAAACTGCATAAATATACGACAAGATGTAAAGTTAGGAAAAAAAAAACCTATAGCAACGAACTGAACCACAGCTGAGAGAGAGAGAGAGAGAGATTAACTGTACACTCAAAAATATTGAACAAATTATTCGTTCCCAATAAAAAAAAAAATTCCTCTCGTCTACAGAGCGTCAACTTTAACCCTAAAGAAATAAATAAAAGAGAAGCAACGTGGCCAAGGAAAACAATGAAAGCGTTATTAAACCTCTTTTGCCCCCCGAAATTGGAAAACGTTACAAACGCAGATAAAAAAAAAAAGAGACGTTCTATCTCATAATGCGACGAAAAGGCAAATACCCGATAACTCGGGAATGCGACAATGTTGACCGTAGTGGCGGGGTTGGGCGAGGGAGGGAGGGGAGGAGATCGCAGGTCCTACCGGGTAGAAATGGGATCACAAAATGTCTTTATAAAATTCATCTATTTGGCCTATCCAAGTATTTTTTTTAGATGAATGAATTCACGACTCTTCATGACTTTGTAATTAATGGAAAAAAATTTTCATACTAATCCCAATCTCATAATTAAAAGAAAAATTTTTTTTTTATTTGGAATGAGAATGAAGTGTAGCTTTTTAATACACGAAGCCTTGAAACAATAGGTGTACTAGGCAATATTGCAATGTTACCGAATTTTCAATGCAATTCTGATCTCTCAGTTTTACAATCAGTATGAACCTCCGAGTCTCCAGAAGAACCAAGAATAAACGGGGAAAAATTTGTAAAATAATGTAACTAAGCCTGAGCAATTTTTCTCCTTGTCTTTTATTCTGAATACTAAATTAATAAAGAAACACCTGTATTCACTAAAAAGAACTGAATCAGTTGTTAAGTAACTGAACTCAATTAATTCTGAATTGCCTCTGACCTGATATTTCAGGAAGCTCAAAACCTTCGTGAATTATCCATGAAAAAGTTAATAAATATAGAAATATGTATATTTCGGTGACTTCAAACGTTATTGCAACATTTACAACGTGCCACTGGAGACTTTGAAAACTGGTGACTAGCTAACAGAACTTTTAACATAACCACGAGCAAAAGGAGAGAGGATGGCAAATGTTTATACTGTGGCAAAAAGTCAACTATTGACGAGTGTAGAAGTATATCATGACTTGATAATTATTAAAAGAACAAAAGCGAGAGAGTAGCACCTTGTGAATTATTTCGTCTTATTAAGTCCTAAAGCTTAGATAATCCAATGGCAGATCATTACAAATCATTACCAAGACATCTTCCCAAAAACTACAAGTACACAAAGGCACATTCAAACAGGAAATCGAGACTATGGCATAACCTAAATTAAAGAAAGCAACTCCTCGGAAATAAAAGAGCTCCTTGAAATATGTAGCCTCTTCCCCAAACTGGTTCCGCAAAAAAAAATAAAGAAAACAACCAAACATCCATGGAGAATTTCCTGAGAAATAAAAAAAAAAAAAAAAACTGGCAGCCATATATCTCCTTCCCCATTTAAGACGAAAAAATTATCGCGCTATATCCATTAACTCCATGATAGAGAGTCAAGTCGCACAGATTCTGAGAGAGAGAGAGAGAGAGAGAGAGAGAGAGAGAGAGAGAGAGAGAGAGAGAGAGAGAGAGAGAGAGAGAGAGACTAATATATATGTGTATATGTGTATGTATATGTATATATTATATATTATATATATATATATATATATATATATATATATATATATATATATATATATATATATATATATATATATGAAGTTGCTTAAAAACAAAGAACGTATGTTATTAAGCAAGTAGTTTCCATTACTTTCATATGTGTGGTTGTCAGAGAGAGAGAGAGAGAGAGAGACAGACAGACAGACAGACAGACAGACAGACAAAGATGTCTATATATATACGAGTATATATGAAGTTTTTTGAAAAAAAAAAAAAACAAAGAACGGGCGTTACTGCAAGTAAAGCCCATTAATTTCATATGTGTGGTTGTCAGAGAGAGAGAAAGAGAGAGAGAGAGGGGGAAAAACCATGCACAAAATAATCAAAACACCCAACACGAACCAAACACAACCGTCCAAGGTATTATTTCCGTTTATCAGCTGTTTATTAGGACTTAAACACAACCGAACACTTTAAGAGATAAAGAAAATAAGGAAATAGATGGCACAGGAAGAATGCTTCCTTCTTTCTAAAACGAATTTATCAGCTGACTTACCCTTTCAAAAATACTCTTATCAGAGAGGGTGGGTGATGTAAGGGAAGTGGGGAAGGGAATGGAGGGGTGTGCAAGGAAGAAGAAGAAGAAGAAGGAGAAAGCAGCACATGTCTTTAATCAGTGTCTAATGGGGTTATGGGCAATAAGTTTAGATAAATGGATGAGTAAATAGTGTAAGCAGATACTAATGATGTATACGCCTTGAAACGTCTAGACGCGCAGTGTGGCAGTTCATAAGGGAACCCTAACAGAACACAAGAGCTACGATGCAGATAGATTCCACGTGTGCATATCTATTAATACTAATGTAAAACTAATGGGGCTCTCAGGGAAAAACGACGGAAATCACAGTAAAAGCAAAAGCATTAGTTACACTTTTTAATGTGTATATTTGGCTTCCGGTTAACGCCGGGAGTCACATCGAGCTAACAAGTATATCATGATGATGCTTACTTCATGAAAATTCCAAAATTAACTCATCTCTCGCTCTCGGATTTAGAGTTGAGAAAGAGTTTAACGAACTGACGTACACACAAACACAATCTTTTGCACAGTGATAAACACTGTATCCCCAAAATTTTATCCTAGGTAGGCGTACGTTAGTGCTCGCTTGTATCCATCTGTCATTCACTACGCTGAAGCTCTAGGAGTCGTCAAGACTCGCTGAGGCTCAGGTCAGACTTACAGAATCTACATCAAGTTTCAAGCAGTTCTACGGAATCCAGGTAAAAAGAGTCACAGAAAAAAATTCACATGAAAAGAGTTACAATTTTCGCTAGGAAGAAAAGTCACAGGAAAAAAATCACATAAATTTATGGTGGCCGTTAATAAAGTCACAGGGACATATTTACAATATTTCTTGGGTGTCATTATCTTCATGATATTTACAGCCTTTTTTTTATGTTTTTTTTTCGGTAATCCCCAATGGGTTTGTACTAAACACGCCGCAAAGGTGGATACATACCGGGTTAAAACCCTTGGGGGACACTGTCTAGGAAAGATTAATGTGACTTTTTTCAGGTGACTTTTTTTCTGTGACTTTTTTACCTGGATTCCATAGAACTGCTTGACACTTGATGTAGAATCTGTAAGTCTGACTTGAGCCTCCCATCAGGTAGCTGTTATGCAAAATGTCCATTATGATGAGGAACCACGGGACGGGCAGTTCAATGCGCTCATGCATCGCAGGTTTATAGAAAAAAACAAAAACAATCAAAACGACGCTTAACCACGATGGTTGTTACAGAGCTACTATGCCATTTTTGTCTGCATGTCCCGTTTCTTTCTACAAGAAGAAGAACGTCAACGCTGTCCTCGCTGGAGTTATATGAAGTCATTCTTTTCGACTGAGTAGACTCCCAGTAATCAAGTCCATTTATGATTGATTACCGAGGAACACGTCTATTGAGGAAATCCAAAACCTCGCTCATTGAATGTTATGTTTTCGAAGTAATAAAATTCTTTCCACGCAACTGAAGTCGATGAATACAACAACTGTTCAAGCATTCCATCTATATCATCCAATAATGCACATTAATTCAGTACCTTATCTGTTTTTCATACATCATTTACGTATCGATGTGAAGTCATTCTAAATCAAATAAAGTCCATTTGTATCTTGAATAAAATCATATAATTCAAATCTGCAACAAACCAGTAATATATACAAATATAATTTCAACGGAATCACATCAAGCAGCAACATCAACTCTATTCATTTCCTTCCTCTTTATAATCATTATTTTTTACATAATCTGTAAGGAAATACTCTTCAATGCCAGTCAGAAAGGACTCAATATCAAAGAGGTAAAAAATATGCATGAGACTACCAGCGCTTTTGATGCCCTTTCTGTCCTGCATACATTACTTCTCTCTCTCTCTCTCTCTCTCTCACACACACACACACACACACACACACACACACACACACACACACACACACACACACACACATATATATATATATATATATATATATATATATATATATATATATATATATATATATATATATATATATATATATATATATATATATATGATGTATGTACAGCATATCCTGCATTAAACGGAATGTAATAGAAAAATTCCTCACCCGGTATCGAGTCATGAATTTTAGATAATCTCTTATCGACAAATCCGCATTATGATAATCAAGCACTCGTGGGGTAATTACCATCAATATCATTACCATTAATATCATTACCATTAATATCATTACGCCGACTGAAAATTGAATAGCAGATTCTCGATTTGGTTTCGCGATAAAATCTGCTCGAAATCTAAATTCAAATCGGAGCCTCGCGTAAACACCCTGAATAAGTTTCGAGTGCATTACCTTACTCGCAGTGACCAAATGCCCATTTCAGGAATATGCGACAGACTCCAGCAGACATCTGCGTACACACTCTCAAGTAAGACATCTCAACAAACGTATTCAAGAATTCGTGTTCGACCCGTGTTATAAGCAGCCTTACAGAATACATATTTCGCGAATTTATTCTGTTTATGTGTATGGTATTCTGTTCACATAAATACATTCGAAATACACTACCCCATAATGTACAGTACATAAATGCTCTTCTTGACTTTGGACATTTCCAAGTGCTGTCATCTCACATGGCCTTCAAAATTAATCTCCATATTCGTCACTGGAAACTTTTTTCATTATTTTCTGCCACTCTTAATGAAAACTGCAAGGAAAAAATCAGAAGTAACACGGGGAATCCATTTTACGCAATAGAAATGTAATGAATCACTAACGCTTATATATTTGTTTCGAGTTTCTTCTTCTGACCCAGCACGTTGCCCATTACTTCCGTTATATTTTCATCCATAACATGCCACAAATTAAAGTTGAGTATACCTTAGTTTAACCAGACCACTGGGCTGATTAACGCAGCTTCCTTGGAGAGGGCTTGGCCCATGAGATTAGGACTTATTTTACATGGCTAAGAACCAGTGGTTATCTAAGCAACGGGTTACCGGCTTACTGTGGAATCCGAACCACATTATACCGAAGTCATCACCAGAAATAAATAATTGCTCTAATTCTTCACTGGCCGGCCGGAGACTCGAACTCGGGCCTAGCAGAGTGCTAGCCGAGAACTCTACCGATTCGTCCAACGAGGAACTGTAACATGCCACAATTCAGTCCATATTCAAGAAGATTTTTCTCGAAAAAAAAAATAAATAAATAATGGTTGAAAAGGGAGCTGTCTTTATCTTCAGTGAGGAAATATGTCACCTCCGGAATATATGAACCCACCAATTTGGCATATTGCCCAAGTGTGACATTTATTTGCCAAAGACAGTCTTTGGCTGAGCAACTGTGTATATCGCACAATAATCATTTAACGTCATTTTTGCAACAGAATAATGGTTGCACTACATGCTGCTTCAATTAAACTAAACCTGAATAATCCAGCTCTGTCAGCAGATCCCAAATTTGAAATTATGTACGTAAGTGTCGTATTTTTGGCTGTAAGTGGTAAGCACTACAACAATTGCTATCTTTTAATTGGTACAGTTTTAAGGCGAATTTTCATTACGTTATATTTTATGATAAAAAATCACTTTAAAAATGTGATTATAGCAAGTGATCGGAACTGAATAACAAGCGAGTAAAATATAAATCAGTTCGCCTTTAAAGCCATGAAAAAAGTAACGAACGTTCTAAAATTTAAGGAAGTTTGATTTTAACACCCGAATTGATAAAATGTACATTTATTAGGAGAAAATACTTTCGAGGATACACCATCTTAATGTCCAGAAATTAAAAGAATGTTTTTGAAAATACACTACGTCTGTGGTGGGCGCAACATAAAGCTATGATGGTTAAAATTACGGCTGAAAACTTTATTTTCATAAGTTTTCTTACTGGCTTTTTCTTTTTCTGGGAGAGCACCCCATCAACAGAGCTTGCATCGACCCCCCACACACCCTAATTCAGCACTGGTTCTACGTGTATATTAAGACAATAACAAACTACTTAAAGCTTGACCATGCAAAACCAATCTGAAAGTCGCCAGTGGTTGGCCACTGTGCTTTAATTAAATCTGTCGCTCACTCGTTTCTTGTGAACCTACCCTTGCCAGTCTTTCTGCAGCTTAGTATTCAGTTCGATTGTTGGAGGTGATATACATTACAAATTCCATTAAATAAAATATCTGGAAGAAACAAGATGGATTCTGATACACAGCCGTTTTTACCTGTGGTGTTTGTACTATCATACACACATACAAACACAACCGGCAGCAATTACATATCCTTGTAACTTAATACTTGTCATTAAAAGGAGTTGACCACTAGTCACTACAGCGTTGAAAGAGATAAATCATAAAATATTATGACATTATTCAGATCCTGGCACTCACCATCATCATCATTATACCTTTTCCAGCGCCGACTGACGCTAAGGGGTTCTGTCAAATTCTGCCACTGATGTCATAACTATGCTTCATCTTCAACAAATCACCAGCCTCCCTTCTCGTGGTTCTTATGGAAGTAAGTCTGGGTCTTCCAACTCTTCTGGTGCTGACACCATCACATTCTATTTTATTCTCCTAGGGTTGTGCGACGGACATGTCCAAACCTTCTCCATCTTCCTTTCACCATTATCTCGTTTATGTATGTAACTTTCCTTATTAGAATTCCCTATGGTATCGTTAAATCTAGGTCGATACCAACATCTGAATCTTAGAATTCTTCTTAAAGCTTTATTCTCAAATCCACAAAAGCTTTTAGACAGTTTCATTGACATACCATATTTCAAAGCCGTATGCATCCGTGTGCAATTTCAGTCTATCTGATTTATAAACGATAAAATATAATTTTGGCAGAGGTTATCCCTCAATATGACTATACATACATACATAAATATATATAGAGATATATATATATATATATATATAGGATATATATATATATATATATATATATATATATATATGTATATATAAAATATAGACAAATGAAATATACATAAATATATTTTATTTGAGTATATATAATATATATATATATATATATATATATATATATATATATATATATATATCTATATATATATATAGATAGATATATATATATATATATACACACATATATATATATACTTATAAAATTCTGCTTTTCCAAAACATTTCTACATTCCCTTCCTCCCACGTACTCCTATCATCTATCTATCTATTAACCATAAAAAATGCATACAGCCAAATTATAAGACTGTCTTTCGAATCGTAAGCTTCGAGGGTTGCCATAAAAGTAAGCGTACTAAAAAACTATTTGGGCTTTTATCGGCCCTTCCCGAAGTGTTGAGATTACGAACCCTATTAACACTTTATTTGCTCCCGATCTCTCGTGGCGGGTTATCAGAATAGATTCGCTCGTCAGATAAGCCAGATCTTATGGGCCTCAGGAGAAATATCTTGGCTTTGTAACGATCTTAAAAATTCTCCCTGGATCTCTTGGCTCTTCCAAACGCCTTTATTTATGGCATCTTCCAACAAGAACTCTTTACCTATGACATTTGTTGTTTTTATGTTGCGGATTTCACTGTTAACTGCTGTGAGATCGCCTCTACGAGAGACGCTGACGTCAAAATCAGTCATCAGATAAATAATTACACGACTTTTAACAAACTGCGTTATAGGAAATATCCGTTCAGTATGGTGAGAGAGAGAGAGAGAGAGAGAGAGAGAGAGAGAGAGAGAGAGAGAGAGAGAGAGACGCAGGCATAAATTTATATACATATATATATATATATATATATATATATATATATATATATATATATATGATCATGGCTACAAAATGTCGCAATATCAAATTCACGCTATCTCAGGAACATCCCCGATGGGGAATTATCATCGAAGTCGGTAGAACGTCGACTGAAGTTGGTGGATAAGTATTTGTGTCGTGGGTTCGAGACTCGGCATTACCAGTCCATTTATCACTTATAAATTTCCCTTCGGTGATAATTCCCCATCGGGAATATTCCCGACGTAGCGTGAATCTGATAGTAAGCGACATTTGTAGCTTCATGATTGTACATAAATCATGTGTGATAAATATTTCATATATATATATATATATATATATATATATATATATATATAATAAATCACCGATGTGTGATAAAATATTTCATATATATATATATATATATATATATATATATATATATATATATATATATATATATATATATATATCATATTCATATTCTTACGGCAACAACAGCCATCACATTTGTTCAGCAGAATTACTCCACATAAAAATATAACATTTAGGGAATTTCGTTTATAAATGCAGCAGAGGAAAATGTAATAAAAATCGTTTTGCAGAACCTAATGTTCCAAAGAACGAGCGAGGGAGAAACATATGACGTTTTTACATTTTTTTTTTTTTTTGCACAAAGAATATTGCGCAATATTTCATCGCATATTTACATGAAGTATGAAAGAATCTTCCATTAAAATGTTTGGTGAATTTAACTGCATGACTGCTTGTATCTGGGGAGATTAATACATGTTGGTGTCAGTCGGGATCCTCTGGGCACCAGAAGAATTGGAAGACCCAGGGCTACTGGATAAAAACTATGAGAAGGCAGGTTGGATATGAGTGGAGATTTGTGGAAGTGAAAGTACCCAAATGCCAAAAGTAGTGGAATGTCACAGAGGGCCTTAAGTCGCACAGCACTGGAGTTGACAATGAAGACCTGATACTTGTGTGCGGGAAAAAAAAATAAAAATGGTACGTTTATGAAGTTTTATGGACATCTAAAAATTCTTGAAATTTCCTGAGAACCTATAGGTAATCACTGACATGCCTGATATAAGTGAGTAAACATGAATACTGATTACACGCAGCAAAAATTATACAAATGAATCAGCGTTAGTGCTACAAATTTTCGTTACATGGAGAAAAGTTTGTTTTCGCAAATTTCTGTACAGGGTTAAACTTTTGTCAATGGTGGTACAAAGGCAGATGTTCCGTTCAATTCCTGTTACGTAATCTTAATTCTATTTGGAATCAAAGGAATCGCAAAGAGAAATTCTGCGAGAAAATGGTGATGGAGGTTAAGTATACCTTAGTTTAACCAGACCACTGAGCTGATTAACAGCTCTCCTAGGGCTGGCCTGGATTAGACTTATTTTGCTTGGCTAGAACCAATTTTTTACCTAGCATCAGAATACAGCTTATTGGTGAAATCCGAACCACATTATAACGAGAAATGGATTTCTATCACCAGAAATAAATTCCTCTAGTTCTTCATTAGCCAGTAGGAGAGTCGAACGCTAGGCCAACAGCGTGCCAGGCGACAGCTCTATCCACCCTTCCTACGAAGAACTAGGTGATGGAGGTAAAAGATGCAAAACGGTATAGGGAGACACATGGGGAGGAGCGGGTCGGAGGGAAAAGAGGGGACATCTTTTATAGTTAAGGTAGTTACTGTAGTTACTGTAGTAAATATTACTGTCTATAGATGGAAGAAAATTCTGTTCATAATTACAACGAATGAATTCTTTTTGCAGCCTCACCTATACAGCGAAAGCTGCAATGGTCAGTATAATTACCATTATTCTAAACGCGGACTAAATCTCAGTTATGCGCATGTGCAACTTGGTACGCAAGCTACCTTACTTGAAAAGAGAAAAACAAAACCAGAAATAAAGTTGGAGTAAGATAAAGTAACAAAAGAACAAAGAAAAAGGAATAATTGAAAATGTATATATATACAGAATACATATATATTATGTATATATATATATATAACTATATATATATATATATATATATATATATATATATATATACTTGTCAAAGGAATTTGCTGTATAATCTCGACAGTTATAGAGAAGGTATATCGGTTAACATTAACATTACATTCCCTCTTGAACGGACAAGCCTCAACCTGCATAAGCAACAATGCCATAAAAATTTTCCCATCACCTTACATTATCAAGAATGTATGCACTCTGGTACTGGCACTGTGAAAAGGGTGTAAGGAATGAAACATTTTTGAGAGAAGAAAGAATTGAAAAACATAAATAATACTTGGTATTACCTTTGATTTCAACCTGCATTCTTTTGCAGCGCTTAAAAACCTTTCATCTAATACTGCAAAGAAGTTAGGACCATTTCATAAGGATTCTTATATCTACAGATGTGGTGATATTCATACCACTTACCGTAGATATATTTTGTACTACACTATTACTGAAGTCATGATTAATATGAATATTTGTGTTCCTTGTGGTAGAATTTATTAACACAAGGAGCACAAGCACTTATATTAATCATGACTTCAGTAATAGTGTAATACAAAATATATCTACGGCAAGTGGAATGAATACCCATTATCTGTAGATATGAGAATCCCATGAAAAGATCCCTAACTTCTGCAGTTACAAATGACAGGTTTTTAAGCGCTACAAACTCACAGGTTGAAATCATAGGTAACACCAAGTATTATTTGTGTTTTTCAATTCTTTCTTCTCTCAAAAATGTTTCATTTCTAACAACCTTTTTAACGTCTGATACTGACTGATTATGAAATTTAGGTCAAACAGACTCGATTATTCCCGTTTGTCCTCCCCGCACAAATTCTCGCTTGTAATTGGTTCTTAGCCACGTAAAATAAGTCTAATCCTTCGGGCCAGCCCTAGGAGAGCTGTTAATCAGCTCAGTGGTCTGGTAAAACTAAGGTATACTTAACTTAACCTCATTCTTTTATTTTTATGTCACAACTCTTCAACCCTGCTACGCACGACATTTACTTTGTAGGATACTCATTCTTACAGTTATTTATAGTTTTTTGCGCTCAGTCATAAGTACAATTGACCTTCAACTATTTTTACTGATATTTTGCAGTAACAGCAGAGTTTTCTCCTGCGATAACGATTTTCTGATTCCAATCTTCACTCATTCTGTGACCTCTTGCTAAAAGTACTTTCAGGTACCAATACGCATCAGGCAATTTCATTCACCTAACTATTAATTTTCATCTATACATCACTTTACATCCCACTTTTATAACGTTATTCTAACTTCTTTTTTTGTTACAAATCTTTTCTTGCATATATCATCATGTAATTTCCCCTGACAGCAGTTTGTCCTTACTGACACCAACGCATCAATCATACTGCCTCTAATCAACGACTTCTCGTGTTCCACTAACCTGCAACGTTTCCTTCTAATATTCTTCTGACGCATTCTTTTAAATTAGCACATTCCACACATTAAACACCGTTTCTGGAACATACTTTATTCATTCAGATGTATATAATAGACCCTTGCTAATAATCCACAGCGGAACAATCTTCCTGGCAGTATTATAGACGCCGATGCGCGTACGTTTGAAAAAGAGGCCGTAATTCTAACTTGGTCTGTTGCTTTTGCATTTACATATTTATCCGTCTGTTGATTGATGTCCATTGCTGTTCACCTGATATCTGCTCTTAACTTTCTCTTCTTTTCTCATACGGGCATTCTAGTCTGTGGAAGCTGGCTTTACAAGTTAAAGACCTTTCAGGCTTGTTTCATATGAACATTCACTCACTCTTAATTATAATATAAAGAATAAGACCAATTACATTTAAGTAACGATGATCTCACATATTCACAATTTTCATTTACTTCGATTTATTTTTTCAAATTTATACCTAAAACCCTTATTCATAAATGAGCATTCCGGTTCTTCTCTTCTAACAATATTTAAAGTTCTCTTTAAATGATCGTTTCATAATCCTTAGGTACATTATTCTCTTCTATAGACTTTCGAATTCCCATCGTAAGTGTCTACCTAAAACCCTCCCTGTTCTTTACAATTCCTTTTAGAACTCACCCTGCTCCAGTAGTTTTGGTTTTCTGTAGAAGAAAACTATTGCGATGGCTATTTTTCTGTCTGTCCGCACTTTTTCTCTCCGCCCTCAGATCCTAAAAACTACTGAGGCTAGAAGGCTGCAAATTGGTATGTTGATTATCCACCCTCCAATCATCAAACATACCAAGTTGCAGCCCTCTAGCCTCAATAGTTTTTATTTTATTTAAGGTTAAAGTTAGCCATGATTGTGCGTCTGGCACTGCCATGGTGCTAATAAATACATGCCACAATCTGGGTTGTGTGGCTGAAAGTTTCATGGGCTGTGCTGAGAGTTTCTGCATTATACGTCGCACAGAAAAACTCTGATTTACTTCTGTTTTATGATCTCTCTCTCTCTCTCTCTCTCTCTCTCTCTCGCCTTCTCTCTCTTCTGTCGACTTGATTCCTCTTTTTACACTCAACCCAATCACTTGTGCTTCCCGGAAAAGACTTCAAATTAATTAAAATCTTGAGGAATTGGCAAAAATATGGTCAAGACGTACGTGTTAATCTCAAAACATTGGAAACATCCAAAATACTGTGTAGAATACATTTTCAAAACATGCCACGCGAAATGGAAGTAAGTTAGAAATGCTCCAAAGTCTACTAAACTACTGGATGTAAAAGTACTTCATCACAACTGTTACATCTTCACAGTGATATAACTTTCGCGTCTCATCGCTAAGAAATCTCACTGCTAAGGAGCTAATGTATAAACAGATGGTCTTTCACATTCTCCGAAAATGTGCTAACAGTTTTTTCACTGGAAAAAAAAAAAAGAATCTTTCGGAGTCCTTGCAACCCAGACATTACCACGTCATTCCCAAAACCCACTCCTCTGTATTAAGACACTTCGGGAACATTCCGAACTTGACTCTACGTACAAACTTACATAAACTTCCCGAGCTATAAAGTGAGCCTTTATCATTCAAGTCACATGTAGTCATCCTCTTCCATTTGCCTCCCAACCCACCACCTCTCCTTCCTCCTCCTCCTCCTTCCTTCCCTTCCACCTTTTAAACACAATTCGGCCTCCCGTCCTACTATCAAAGCCAAGCATCCTGATCCCTGCCTCGGGAGGGCAACAAAATGGAGACGTCACACCAACTTGCGTCATCCTTTGTGCCTATTTTTTTGCCCTGTCGTCCTGGCTGTTTTTTGGCCGCCTCGAATAAGTTAATGTGAAGCGACACTCCACTGAAAGGCTCTTTTAGGAGTTCAGATCACCCATTTCACGCTGCCCAACCACGCCCCACCGACGCCTCTGTCTCAGCCAATCACAAAACCTGTTTCTAAAATGCCTACTTTCCCACTCAACGATATGAGGTATTTCAAAAGCCAGAGAATCTAGAAATTCTTTCCACTGGTCCTTCGAGTTCTGTCAGTGGGTGAAGTATGCCTTCATCGGCCATGAGTATCAGTCATACAGCCAAGGATGTGCTTTAAATGTTATTGCACTATGAACTTATCGTTCTGCTTATAAATGGACAAAAGCCAAAAACAAGGTGCCCATGTTTATGTTTAATTTAAACAGATTTCTACCGTTCTCAAAATTGTCCATGACCTTAGGTGAAGCATAGCCTTCACACGTTCAGTAATTAACAATCATTAATTATGAATAATTTTATTTAAATTCATACACATTTTAGATTGATATCCATTACCCACGAGGAATATTTTGAAAAACATTTTTGCTCCAAATGACTCACACATAACTAGACGATCTAACCATTAAACCGTTTTCAATACCTGTATAAAAAGTACTTCTCAAACAATTTCTCTCCTTATCTACAGACTATACTGAATTAAAGAAAAACCTCTCTCTCTCTCTCTCTCTCTCTCTCTCTCTCTCTCTCTCTCTCCTGACAAAAGGCAGACACTTACCGGATGAATCTGGCTCTTAAAGCATCACTACTGACGTAGTTGTTCACCTTACCTGCAAAATGTAAAATTCAAAACATTAAACACAAACGCACATGCAAAATTCGACAGAGATTATATTAGAAAACACACTTACCCTAAACGGGTTCTGAGAATGCTCTAGGCAAAACATCGTGTCAAGTGTAAAACCAATCTCTCTCTCTCTCTCGAATTTTTTGCTTCCAGACAGAAAAACTCCCCATTCTTTTCTCGTCAGTACCTGCTGGGCACCACTAATTTTCAAATATGTTAAAAGTCTTCCTAATTTATTTTTATAATTGTTCAGTGACTTATGGAATTAAAAAGAGTTGAAAGACATATCTGATTATGAAAGAAAATTAAATTTCAAATTTTCTTCGGAATGGAATGTAAAATTTAGGCCAGAGGCCCACCGCTGGTACCTATGGGGTCAATCAGCGCTGAAAGGGAAATTGAGAGTGTAAGAGTTTTAAAGGTGTAATAGGAAGAAACACTTGCAGCTGCACCATGAAACAGTTGTTAGGAGAGGGTGGAAAGTAAGATGAAAGAAAAAGAATATGAACGGAGGTACGGTAAAAGGAAAGAAACCGGTTGCAGCTAGGGGCCGAAGGGACGCTGCAAAGAACCATGAGTAGTGCCTACAGCGCACCAAGTGAGGTGCACTGACAGCAGTACCCGGGGTTATATTTTCATAGCATCTTGTAACCGTGCTCGACTTATCTGCCTTAAAAAGTGTCACTGCGTCCAAATATTTTTTTTCTTTTTCTGCAATGGTGTGATAGCATTCTGCGTCATTGTAATATTTATTTATTTTATGTTCTATAAAGGGGAAAAATGGACGATCTGATTCAGACCATGCTGTTGTCGCTGTCCAAAAATCTACGAACCTGGGTAATGCTGAGTGCCATTTATGCTATTTCAACTATAAATATATTAAATTGCCTACGTGAAATTAAAACATTTCAGAAAACATGTCATTTAAAGGTGATGCTTCGTAAAATATCACATTAATTTAGTCAACAGCACAGCATATTACAGAAAGCTCATTAAAAGAGAAAATAGCAAAAACTATTTCTGCAGCCCCCATCATTACAAAGCAAGAAGCCATTTTCGTTACCATATACATTATAAAGACAACGACCACAATGCAAAACAAAGTTTATTACTGAAAATTTTCCTAAATATCTAGCTCTATATTTCTTCTTCGCGTCTACTTTATAAGCAATTAGTCAATATAAAGTACATGCCTATCAGTTAGAGGAAACTGGCCTCCCAGGCAGTGATGGACTAACGTACAGAATAAAATGACACACCATCCGATGCAACGCTTAAAATACTGAGAATTTTTCGGAATCAAGTTCATAAACAAAAGTAAATTGAAATTTATTTTTGATTATGAGGAATTCTCTTCTATATTATAATCTTCAAGGATAAATCAAATTAAATTCTTAAAAAACACCTTTACCACGAAATAATGAAGAAAATAATGAAGACTAATTCTCGAGTTCCTTGCCTCCCAACAACGGGGGCGCCATACAGTCGGGCCTCTCCCCTCAAAAGATTTACAAATACACTATTTAAAACTTGTAAATATTTACAAATCTCGTTAGTCCTGAAGCCAAATGTTTTCACGGGTCATGAGGAGGGGCCTCTTAACATCAGAAATCTTCCTAGACACCTTAGAGAATTTATAAAAACGTTACAAAATTGCAATACCTATTTCGGTGCTCGGTTATATACAAGCTAATTATCCATAACGATATATTGTTTGGTACGCTCTGAGACTGGTTGACTGTCAGGCTTAAAATCATTTTTTTTCAGTCTTTTTAAAATTCTATAAAATCATTTTTATTCAGTCTTTCTAAAATTCTATAATCTTCCCTTGTTCAGAAGGCAGACAGCTCCTCTTTTGCTTCTTATTTTAAGTCCAGAGTTGAAAATAATGGTAATCTGCTATTCCCGTTGGCTTCCGCGAAATATAAAAGCAATCTGAATTTATACACTCAAGAGAAATAGATAATACAATATCAGACAATCTCTCAGATAATTTTTTAAACTAGGAGGGTGAAGGAAACATGTACCAGAAATTCAAGGTAAAAACGCATTCGCTTCTACGGAGACAATGCAGAACTTGATGGTATTGTAGGGTCCCACGTGGACCCACACACCGTCATCTCACCTGACTTGCCAATCTCCGCGCGCAAAACGTGCGGGCACAAGAAACACAGCATACGTCAGGCATCTTTTAAATGCATATCTTCTTTCATATTATTATCAGATCAAATGTTTTATTCTCACCGTACACATTACACAGTCAGCATTTTCAGCCATATGTAACATAGCTTCGGTCATACCTTGTATATCAAACAAAAATGATTGTGTGGTGACCTCTGTTTTCATTCGCCTGGTGTCAGGCGCCACATTTCCACTCGCAAGTTATTGACCTGCCTGTTTGTTGTCTGAATAAATTAGTAAGTCTGTAGACGCTGACTCTTATTCATGCCTTCACTACATTGGTGACCACAGAGATGACCAACCCAGCCAATCCCAATGAGACCATCGCCGCCGCCACCATATGTCTACCTCCATTCACGCCCCACAACCCAGAAGCTTGGTTCTTCAGGGCAAAAACAATCTTCCAATCAAAGAAAATCACCTCCTCAACACGCAAAGCCTCGAATTCCTACCAGACGACGTCTTCGAGCAAATTGCAGGATGGCACGCAGAACTTCAAAACCCCCATTACCTAAGAATTGCTGAAGGATCAGCTGAAGTCATCCTTCAGCATGCCACCAGCCCCATAAGCCAAGAAATTCCTCAACTACGCTGGGGCACCATAGGAGATGAGCAGCCATCCCACGTCTACAAACAGTTGCGGCAGCTCATCACACTACCCACCACAGACAGCCACCCTGAGTCATCCCTAGACCTTGTGAGACAGGTACTCCTCACAAGATTACCCCACCAAACAGTGGCAGCCATGCCCAATGCCTCCACCATACCAATCGAGGAATTCCTGAAATTGGTTGATGCAGTGCACGTGGCCCACAAAACAGCGGAGCCCACACAGCCATCAACAGCTGCAGCAGCACCACGACGGGCCCAGCAGTCAACCGACATGGAATCCGAGAGTGACCCAGAGGGACCAGCCACCCCCACCCACAAATGAAACTTCCCCAAGCAACTCATCAAGGGAAAGACCAGACAGAAGAAAGACGAACCACCAGAGGGGATGTGCTACTTCCATTAGAGCTTCGGGAAGAAAGCCGGCAAATGTGACAAAGGCTGCCTGTTTTAAAAAACATGCAAGAGGGTCGCACCCATAACCCATCCAACTAAACATCAGCAGTGGGAAGACTGGTTGCCTCCTAAGAGAAAATGCGCCTGCCCACAGCTGTCTTTCTTCCAGATATGAACATAGAGGCTCCACATGCTTCTTCATCAGGGACGAAAGGTCAGACACAGAATTCCTCAACACCAGGGCATGCAGGTCATTTGTGCCAACCAGTCTGAATGAAAGACTCAACCCCGCTCCACCTACCAACCTCCACATATCCACCGCCAGCAGAGCACCACTTGAGATGTACGGGAGGCGGGATATGAACGTGTCATTCACTGGAAAAGACTACAGTTGGACCTTAACCATGGCAGATGTAACGATAGCACAGTTAGAGCAGACTTCCTAACAGCACACAACCTGCTGGTGGATGTAGCATCAAAACACCTGACCCCAAAAACAACTCTGACATCATCTCGTCAACAGCCAGGCAAACGAACCACCAACACACCTACACCCACATCCATGTCGACATAGTGGGACCACTACCCTGTCCAAGGAGTACAGATACCTGTTCACCATCATCGACAGAAATACCAGGTGGCCCAAAGCAATACCAATTCAGCAACAGATGGCAGAAAACTGCATGAAAGCCATCATCAGATGGGTCAGCAGGCATGGAATCCCGCAGATCATCATGAGTGACAAGGGAGCCAGCTTCACGTCCACCCTGTGGAACGCCCTCACAGACAGTTTGGGGACAAAGATAGCACATGCAACAGCCTACAGTCCAGAAGCTATCAGCATCATCGAAAGGCTACACTGGTTGTTGAAAGCATCACTCACCGCCAGATGTCAAGGCGGGAGCTGGAGAAAGGAGTTACCATGGGTCTTACTGGGCCTAAGAACAACACTGCACGTAGCATTCAATGCATCTCCAGGAGAAGTCCTATACAGCCAAGCACTAACATTGCCAGCAGATGTCTTTCAAGATCAAATGAGCCCAACATCCTCCTCCGACACCCGAAAAGCGGTAGAACGGAAAATGCCAACCACGTGACCAGAGAAGTGTACATCCCCAGCGAGCTGAAGAACGCAAAATATGCGTTCACATAGGCAGACACACACACAGAGCCCCCTCTCTCCCCAGCCTACTCGGGACCATACCGTATCACCCAGAGACGACAAAAGGCCCACCAGATGACAATAGACAGCAGGACGACGTGGGTGTCTACTGACTGCCTAAACCCAGCTTACCTCCCAGAAACCGACCTACAACCATAGGCCTCTCCAAGGCGGGAGTCCTGTAGGGTCCGATGTGGACCCCACACACTGTCATCTCACCTGGCTCGCTAATCTCTTCACAGCAACATCTCTGGGGGCAATATGTGCAGACACAAAAAACACATCATGCGTCAAGCATATTTTATATGCATATCTTCTTTCATATTATTGCCAGATCAAATGTATTACTGACACCGTACACATTACAATGTCAGCATTTCAGCCACATGTATTATAGCTCCAGTCATACCTTGTATGTTAATTTATAAGCACATATTCATCTGTCAACAAACAAAAATGATTGTGTAGTGACCTCTGTTTTCTTTCGCCTGGTGTCAGGCGCTACATTTCCCCTCGCAAGACTTATTGACCTGTCTGTTGCCTGAATAAATTAGTAAGTCTGTAGACGCTGACTCTTGCTTACGCCTTCTCTACAATATCTTCTGTGAAAAGGAAGCCTGTTAACATAATCAACATAGTGATAAAAAATCGACGCAGGTAAATCTGGGCTTGGTTTCAAGTATGATTCCTTTTTCTATTTTTTTTTTTTTTTTTTTAGCAAGTTATACCTCACTCATTACCTAATTCAAGGGAAAAAGATGAAAATACTTTCTTCTGAAAACACGTATATTTTTTTCCCCTATCAATAAAATCTTTCCATCTCTAATTTCCTCCTAACATGTTTCTTCGATTTCCCTAAAACCTACAAAAATTCCTCAACCTTCAATAACATTGTTCAATGTCTTCATACGAAAGGTTCACAACTATATGCCTTATAAAGCATGTTCTATGACTCGTCTTCCGTGGATCTTATTTATCAATCGTATATCAACTCAAAAATACTGGTACTGCATCAGCAGAGGACAGAAGAAATCTGCCTGGTGAGGGCGAGTGAAGAATACTCTTCTTGAAAAGTTTCTCTTTGGTTTAGTGTACAGTAGAAGTTTGCATTCCCATTTTTCCTGCCGTCCTGGCTTCCCTCATAAAGGATAATTTCTGTCAAAAGAAAACAGCCAAGAAATGTGCCGATATTTACTGAAAAAATACATCCACTATTGCTCGATTCGTTGTCTCCTTTCTCTCCTCATAATGCCAAGTAATGGCATTCCCTACCAACTTTTGTTTTGCCTGACACCTATATAACTTTCCGATGGCACATCTTTTACTTTTCTGTTTTTTTTTTCTTTTTTTTAAGGGGAGGGAGGTGGAGATTGTTTTGTCCTAAGCCTAATTTTTTTTATCTCATTTCTCTCGCTTTCTTTTTCGGTCTGGGGCTATAAAAGTAATCATTCGTCAGTCATATTCGGCCTATATAAACCAGGGGTATGATTTCAGAGACAAGTAAGAGAGCAGTCCATGAAATTTAGGCCTTTTCTGGCTACTGACTCAAGAATGTACAAAAAAGATAAATGCTCTATGCCTCCAAAAACACTCGGTAAACATTCGCTGAAGCCACAAACAGACTGCCAAGTACCTACGATAGCACAGTCTCGCAACAAAATGTAGTTCAAGAATACTTTCTGATGTGTACGTCACTCCATCATTCTAACCTTTTCTTGACCTTTTTTTTCTTCACTTCTTAGATACCGTCTGACATAGATGTATTCTACTTGCAAATCAATATTCTTTCATACTTTCCACATGCCCAACTCACCTCAAAATACCTTATAACAATTTATAGTATGATCTACAATATTATAATAGGATGACAACAGATAGGCTCAAAAAACTTCTTCTAATAAAACTATTCTTCCAAGAAATATCCACTAGAAAACGTTGCCATGGACACTGCAAACTGACGATACATTTCAAAGAAAAAAATATATTACATGATTCAAAGAAACAATCACAAAAAATTGTTCAATTCCGCATTAATAATATTGCCAATTGCCAAAGGAAATCACAAAATATTTGAGGCTTTATTATTGATGACAATTCGCTTTACGAGTATGACCCCACTTGAGCAGGTAACAATTATCATGCCACTTGCTTTCAGAATCAAGAATCCTCTCTTACTTCATCATATCCTGACTTCTTAAATGACCTTCTCTTCAAGAAGCATGCAATAATAATAATAATAATAATAATAATAATAATAATAATAATAATAATAATAATAAAGTGAGTTATTTTTACATATTTTAGCAGTACAAAAATCTCCTAACACAGATATACATATGAATATATCTATGCTTAGAGAGAGAGAGAGAGAGAGAGAGAGAGAGAGAGAGAGAGAGAGAGAGACTATTTCAATCTTCCCCGTAAGCATAAAATAAGGTATAAACCTCGCGCCTTAAAAAGGGGTTCTCCTCTATGGTACACTAACACGAGGTAAAGACCTCTTCCTTCGTTTACCCTTGCTCTGCCTGGGCCCCTCCCCCTGTTTGGGGTGAAGAGAACCCCTCATTCCTGCCCCCCCCCCCCAAGAGATGATCCCTCAGTCTATGAACGTCACGGATGCTTCACCATATCAACAGCAAAATCGCCATGCACAGTCACCGTGCTCTGTTCAAATTTCGTCGTCGCCCATTTCCTGGGCCTGTATCCCTCCATTTTTTCCGTCAACACTATCTTTTTTTTATCTGGCTGAGCATTATCACATTAACGCGTCTATTACCTTCTCTCTCTCTCTCTCTCTCTCTCTCTCCCTCTCTCGCTCTCTCTCTCTCTCTCTCTCTCTTCTTTATTTTCCCTTTTTCCTCGCTCCCATTTTTAATTCATATTCTTCAAACCTTTTCACCACTACATCTAGGTCTTCAGCTGATTTGGCTTCCATGCCTATATAGTTTTATATGTAAATAACCTCTTGGAAAAATTGACGGAACAAGTCCCGTTTACGAAAATCAGGCTAGAAATACATTCATAAAAATCTCATCATAGCATGAGTCACTAAAATGGCGAAGAAATCCTCTATGGCGTAAATGTAAATATATATTAGAAATGAATATACAAAACGAGAGCTTTCGAGAACCTGCTCGATTCTCTTTCCCAATCTCAATCAAGAAGGAGACTCAAGCAGGTTCTCGAGAGCTCTCGTTTTGTATACATATTTCTAATATATATTTACACTTACACCATTGTGGGTTTCTTCACCAATACAGACACTGATATCTGAAGTGACCATTTTCAGTGTAAATTTAGTATACTACAAAAAAACAACAAATAATATGTGTACATTATTTTTCAGGGCTTCATATTATTATTAACATAAAAATCTCTGTATCCTCTTCAGTGCTCATGCAAACATTACGTGCTCTCAGTCCCGAATTCTGGTCACCGAACTACGCAGCATTAGAAGAAAAGAAAGGGACTCATTTTATCCAGCTTATACTTTGAGAATACTTGCTACAACTAAGCTGCATGAACATCTTATAAAAAAAAACCACGGGAAGGAAGAATTACCTAAGAAAACCCATTGTTTGCCACTTTTCATCGGCCTTAAATCAATCCTATAAACGTTAAAAATACTGATTGTAAATGTAACCTTTCAATATGATGACACTACAAAAGACATGCTTATAGTAAATTGTACTCACTAAGATAGTACATTGTTTATAGAATCCCATGTACGAACTGTGATTCATTTTAT